>NC_141802.1:4803538-5026038 GCF_057944985.1 Cucurbita pepo subsp. pepo
TTTGATCCGACAGGGCACGAAACTGGAAACAAAATTTAAATAAGGATACATGTTCCAGAAAGAATAAATAGAGCCATCAAAAGTAATTAATAGGTATTACTATTAGCACCAGGAATTCAAATTACTAAGGTAACAGATAAAACTAAAGATATCTAAAATCATGACAGTGGTCACATAGTACTATAATATGAGACAAAAGTTTGCACCAACGAGACCATAGCAGACAAAACTTAAGATGATACAGTAAGAAGAGATAACCTGGCAGTTACCATCTCCTTGCACTTTCATCTCGATCAAATCATATAGCTGCAGTCTAAGGGGGGAAGGAGCAGAATAGTTCAGCATTATAGCACTAAACATTAGCATGTCATGTTCTTGCTAAGCTACAACAAATAACTGTCACTATCCGAAGTTAGAGACGTGCATGTGTGAGAGTGAGCTGGGGACAGGCAGGAAAAGGGGCATCAGACGAACATAGAAACACCACCTGTCCAATAGCCTTTGATGATCTAAAGCTTCTTCATCAACAGAAGGAATTTCTCCATTAATTCTTGGAACGTGCTACAAAAACTCAGATTAAGCACTAAAAACATTGAGTATATTCCATGGACCATTTTAGCAAGTAGTCAGAAAACCAGAAGCCATAGTAGTACATGAACCATCCCAATTGTCATGAAGGTACATGCATCATCTCCAATTGCCACTTTCAAATTCTCAATTCCACTAACACCATAGTTTAAGAGCCTTGGCCAAAGAGCTATTGAAGAAAACATAACCCTAAAAGTACAAATTTTAAAAAGAAAGAAAGAACGAAAATAAAACAAAAAAATTGTGTGTACTTCAACTACACTTTTTTCTACATCCTAGCTTTTATTAACTCTTAACAATAGGATGACAAGATTACTTTTTCACAAGCAAACAAAATAAAATATATATATATATATATATATATATATATATATATATATATATATATATATATATATATATATATATATATATATATATATATATATTAAAATTAAAAAAAAAAAAAAAAAAAAAAAAAAAAAAAAAAAAAAGATTTCAACAGAAGGGCTAAACTACGACAGATAAAACATGAGAACCAGGAGAGATTTCTAATAATCTGACCGATGCAAGGAAGGTTCCTCCCAGAAATACAATTAACTGGGAAATCAACCACCCTCAGCTGAAGATATATGCACGGCATCTCATAGCACTTAAGTAATGAGCTCTCATTCAATGAGAAACTTACAGGAATTGAGACCATCTGATTCAATCTTTTTCCCACTTCTCCATCAAGGGCATACTCATCAGTCAGCTCTAAAGAATATGACCAGTCATCCCCACTGTAGGATGTCTCGTCAGGGATAGTACATGAACTATCATCTTCCTCTTCCAGATCATTATTATGCTCTGAAAAACACATACTAATTTTAAAATTAGAGAATAGAAGCCAGGCATATAACCTCGAATATGTTCTACTAAAATTTTAATTTCGATGGCACATACCTGAACTATAGCTGTTTATGGATAAACTAAGCCAATCTTGCGGACACGCGGAAAGTTGTAAATTTTCTAACCCTTCAACAAAGGATACAGGCTCTGTGATCGCAAGCTGTGAGAGTTCTTGGAGGGTTTGAGCAATAAGCTCATTACTTTCTATGTTGCATGCCTTGTCATAATTATCTACATCAAAACATTGCCCTTGATAGTATTGTATCTCATCATGAGAAACGTTTCCACAATATCCGTAATTAGAAAATGGGTCTCCATCAAAGAGTTCAAGGCCCCATCGAACAACATCAGGATCTTGCTCGTGAGTAATCATCTCAAAATAAAAATTCCTAAATCAGAATGAACCATTGAATTACACACACACAAAAAGAAAACAAAATATTAAATAAGAAATACCTTTTCCCCCTAATTTCCTCCAATAAATCAAAGAATGCTATTTTCCACATTTCAGAACATAGAGTTGTACCTGTAATGAGCACCCCCCGGAAGTGCAAATAGAGATTTGTCTAACAGAAAGCAGAGAAATACAAAGTCATCCTTCTGTTTATTGGAGCAGAAATTTTAACGTGGCCTTCAACCTGCAGAAAGTCGTTTGTTAATATTTCATGTCAACAAAAAAAAAAAAAAAAAAAAAAAAAAAAAAAAAAAAAAAAGAAAAGAAACCGACTAAAAACCCAATCTACTAACACAGTTACAGATGGAACATTTATATGTAGAAAACTAATCCAAGTAACGAGCAATTCAATTACTACATTGAGGTGAGAATGAGTTAGATAACACAATAAGGAGCTCAGAAATAGGTTCCGTACAATCGACGATTTGAAGATTATAATTAAGGCGTGAGAGAGTTGTGACATTATCTGCATCGATCCTCTAATCAACACATTTTAAATATTCACAGGACTCATAAACAAAAAACAAAAAAAAAAAAAAAAAAAAAAACCAATAAAAATCACTCTCCGATAACAGTTACAGCAGCCACAATAGACAAATACTCCAGCACATTCATACATTGTGAAATAACAGATAGAATTGGAAAAGTAGGCTCAAACTCACAGAAGTTCATCACTTAAAATTAGAATAGACGAAATCAACGGAAGAATAAAAAGGAATCTAGAGGAAACTTAGTCAAAGCAATTGATAACCAAGAAGGAACAAGAAGAAAATAAAAAATAAAACGATAAAAGAAAAGAGAAGTAACACAGTCACTGTATCATGTTCAGGACAAAATTATCCACAATCCATCATTGCTCCGGAGTTGCTCTGATTTTAAGCTAAAAGTGACTTGAACATGATTCTTGCTCAAATGAAGTTACTGATATCCTCGCATTTTGTTAGCAACCAAACGCTCCAATATGAGCAATCGAAGCGAAACCGGGAAAAATAGAGAGAATCTTACCATTCGCGGGAGACAGTATGAGATTCAGAAAAAGAAAGTAGAAGAAAATGAATTAGGGAAAAACGGATAGCATTGCACATTCACCTTCGATTGGATCGAGATAGAACAAAGATGCTCCAAGTTCCATCGCTGTACAGAGTGTGTTTCGCGAGGTGGAATCCAAAAAAATAAATCATATAAATATTTTATATAATATATATATATACACACGACGTTGAACACGGGTTCGAAATGCCACGTAGATAACATTAGCGGTCAAAAGAAGAAAAAAAGAAAAGACCGACCATTCACATCCTTCGCCCTTCCTCACTATTTCTTTTTTCTTCTTTTTTTCTTTTAATTACAAAACATGACAAACATCTTTATTTTTTACTTACTTTTTTCCAAATTTCCAGCTAATTATATTTTCCACCGTGTTTTACTATATTATGACACGTCAACTATATCTATTATTTTATTTTGTTGTGTGTTATTAATTTATATAGATCTGAGTATTATAAAATTTTAATTTTGTTTTTAAAAAATGAAGATATATCAATCACCAAGTTATGTTTATTTGGAATATAAATGGTAAAAATAATAAATAAATAACTACTCACCTTATGTTGAATATAATATTATGTTTATTTTGGTGGTTATATATAATATTATTAAATTAAGGAGTGGGTTGATAAGATTTGAGTTGGGCCTAGGCAAGAAGAAGCCCAGTCAGTGGAAAGAGTGTAGGCTTAGTAAAAAAGAGGTTGCGTTTGTGCTTTTAGACCGACAAGGAAGGACGGTGGTAATAATTGTATAAACAATAATAATGTCCTATGACTATACCCATGCCATTTAATTTACCACTCATTTCCAATATAAATATATATATATATTAGAAATTTACTTACACTAAAACTATTCTATCAAACCAGCCCATTTTCATGCGGGTTATGATATTATTTATAATATTATTATAAAAATGTGATATTATTTAAATATTTTAATATATTTGAAAAGGATAGATATGTATTTATGCATGTTGAACATATATTTATATTAAGAGTAGTGGCGTACTGAATTGGTGGGGACATAAACGAGGAATATAATCTCATCTTTGGTCCTATTTATCTAATCAAGAAAAAATAACCCTCACTCTCTATCTTATTTCATGTTTAAACAAAAAAATCTCCGGTTTCGGTTCCAACGTTTGTATGATTCTTCACTCGTAATTCTCATTGGGCCCAAGAGACCCACATCTTCAATTGAGGCCCAATATGAGCCAACTCTAGATGCTCCTAGGCCCCACACCCAATATGAGCCAACTCTAGATGCTCCTAGGCCCCACACCGCCCACACCTACGAATTAATATGAGGAAGGGCAATTAAGCAATGATTTTACCATAAACATATCGGTGTAGATAATGTCTTTTAAATAAATTAAAAGACTAATGTGGATATTTCTAATCTATTTTTTAATGCGTTTCTGTAATTAGATGTGTTTATAAACAATTAAAGATTATAATCGGTAGTTGATATTCGTTGAATTATTTTATTTAGTCAACTTGATGACGAATGCAATGATGTAATTCTAAATTTATTTAAATTGTAACTAGAAATTAATCAAACTTTTGAGTTACATCAATATCAAGCTGGTTCAGCGAGGAGCTAGAGAAACCGACGACCCGGCCGGAATTGCCCGATTATTTGACCAAATTCTCGATTCTAAATACAGCTTGGAAATCTTGCTTGCCACGTGAGCCATATTAGGGCGCTTAGATGGATCCACGTCAACACAATGAATAGCCAATCGCGTGACCTTCTCCGCCACGTGTATCGGAAAAGAGTCCTTTAACCTACGGTCCACCCACCTTCTCAACCTTCCTCCTACTTCTAGGGCTACACCGCCTTGAGGCTCCTCGTCATTATCTCCTTCGATTACTGCCATGGCGCTCTCGATCAAAGAAACCCTAACGAAATTGCCTTTTCTTCTGTCAAATTTGAACTTCAAAGGCTCCTCTCCAGACAATAGCTCTAAAATCACCACGCCGAACGCGTACACGTCGGTCATTGGAGTTGCTATGCCGCTGGATTTATACTCCGGTGCCATGTATCCTCTAACCCCTTTTATCTGTACTTTCTTCATTGAATCCGTAGAAATTTCGCCATTACACCTCGAATCCGTCGGTTCTTCAACTGTTTTGTTCCAATCAACCTCATTACAGAGCTGCGCTGCACCGAAGTGACAAATCCTAGCTTTAAACAAAGGCTCTGTTACTATAATACTGCTACTCTTTATGTGATTATGCGATAGGCTTATGTTTAATCCTGATTTGTTGTGGATATAATCGAGGCCTTGCGCCAAATCTGTAGCGACTTGCATTCTGGAAATCCAAGTGGATAAAACAGTGAAATTAGGG
This sequence comes from Cucurbita pepo subsp. pepo, assembly GCF_057944985.1. Taxonomy (NCBI): domain Eukaryota; kingdom Viridiplantae; phylum Streptophyta; class Magnoliopsida; order Cucurbitales; family Cucurbitaceae; genus Cucurbita; species Cucurbita pepo. The sequence continues at coordinate 4,808,852 of NC_141802.1, forward strand.
CTTCTAGAATTTCTCAAACAATCGGAGAGATTCGCTCCATTTACAAAATTGTAAACCAAATAGAGATATTCTCCAGAAATTGAAGCGCCAAGAAGTTCGATCATACTCGTGTGGTGACTTCGACAAATCTCGTAGAAGCGATCTCTGAATTCCTGGAGCTTTATTTTGCGATGAAACTTGCGTTGGAAGATCATGACATCCTTACCACGAAGCGTGCAACGCCATGAAGGCGTGGAGGACGAGGCAGAGTATCGCTTGTTCAGAAAATTGTTAGTGGCTGCGTTAATTTCAGAGAAATCAAAGATTCGAGGAGATTCAGGAAGAGATTCGTGAAGGCTAGAAAAGGAACCTGAAGAAAATTTGTTGGTGGAATTGGAGAATATGAATTCGGAATCCTTGTAAGGGGAAGAGGTAGATGAATTTGCATCGGAGAGTTTAGATCGCGAGGATCGCGAGAGGGGAGGATTTGATTCAATCTCTGCAACATGGAGCGCCATTTTAGTTATACACATAAAGGAATGAAGAAGAAGAAGAAGAAGAAGAAGATGAAGTTTTTCTGGGGGGAAGAAATTGATGTGTAGTAAACTCTTAGCAGGTCTACTTCAAATATATATATATATATAATAGTTACACATATCAACATCAAACTATTATTTTTATGAAAGTAAAATAATATTTATAAAGTCACGTTCTATTATTAAATTTAGCTATTGACATTTTATTATTTTCAAATTTAGTTTATGATCTATTATTTAAAGATTTATAGAACTACATAAACTCAGCATATTAAAATACTATAGGTTTGAAACAAAATTATATTATTATTACTATTCTTGCTTATTTAATAATAATGATTGCACTACAATAATTAAGCTTAAAAAACACTCATGTTGCTATTTAAATTGGTTGAATTTTGTAAAATATTCGTCTTTTTCAATCCTCTATATTTCACTGTATCCATCTAAAATAATAAAAAAAAAATAAAGATTTTGTGGACAATAAAACAAATTATCTTCAAAAATAAACAAATGATGAAATAACGTCTACGGCCTGTTTTTGTCTACCGGTTCCACGACAGTAACATTATCCACTAAATAAATAAATAAATAAATTATAATAGATATTGTCATATTGTCAAGATTATGTTATATGTGTGTACATACAGAAGACATTCCCCTACATTATTTAAATTATTTATCGCAATAAAATAAAACTGCGGCTTAAAACTGGTTAATGGTTGGCTTTTTAAAAATTAAATTAGTATTTAATTTATGAATATGTGCACGTTTCAAATTATTATTATTATTATGTAATCAATTGAAAAATATAATTATAATAATAAAGAGCTTAGTAAAAATGTTTAAATATACAAATTATATTCAAAATAAATAAGGTGTATAATCTTGTTTACCTATTTTATCATTTTTATTTAGATGATATAGTTTAGGTAATCAAATAAATAATTGTTTAAAAACATCCACCATCGTGCATGTTTAAATTAAACAACAGAATTGACGGACATATTTAATATATTTTTAAAAAATATAAGATTACAACAACTTAATATATATAAGATTTTCAAATTTCAAAATTTTAAGTCGGATTTCTTGGTAATTAATATTTATATCCACCATAAATTTTTTTTTTTTTAACCGCACAATTAAATGTGTTGAAAAATACAATAGATAACAAAATAATAATAATAATAATAAATAAATAAAAATACTCCCAACTTGGAAGACGTATTAATTTTGAATAAAAATGGTTAATAGTTAGTTGCAAAATTTTTCTAAGTCGGAGAAGCTTTTACAAAAATACAATTAAACTTTTTAAAAAATGTTTAATTAAAATTTTCTAACAATACCCTAATTTTTTTAATTTAAAAAATAATTAATACGTGAAAGTGGAATGTGTCTTAAAAATACTTATTAACTTTCAAAATTAAAATTAATATCTTCAAATTTTTAGAAAAAAATAAAATATTTTTTATATTCAATACCTTGATATAAATAATTTATGAAACGTAGATAGTTTATCTTTGTTAATATATTGACGAATAATTTTTATTTATACGATTTTTAAAAGTTGATAGATATTTTTTAATATGTTTTTTCTTTTTATTTTTTTAAAAAGTTGGACCATGTTAATAAAACTTTTTAAAATTCAAGAATATTTTTTTAAATATTTTGAAATAAAATATTAATAATCCACACATAGATATTTTTAATTTTTAAAACAATGGAAGATATTTTTGAAGAAAAATAACAATGTTCATCCAAAAATAACAATTAAACGTTTAAAATATTATTGAAAATTGTAAAAATTTAAACGTACTTTCATACAAATTACCAAAGTCTACATATTTTTTTATAATTAATTTAGCCTCTACCAATTTAAATCAAATTTAAATTTCAAATATATATTTATATACAATAATTCAAATCATTAAATACAGTAAATATATTATCTTTAATATTAAATTAATTATAATATTTGTAATTTATATTTAATATATAAAATATTAATTTATACCATTCAAATTAAATATATATTTATCATTTAAAACACAAATTAATTTGGTGGCTCCCGGGAAAATAACTTTAATATGGATATCTAATTTGGGTCAAGCCACCAAGTATCATCCAGTATACAGCCCAAACCGTGTCAATTACAGAAATAATAATAAAAAAATCATTAGGCAAACTATAATAATAATAATAATAATAATAATAATAATAATAATAATAATAATAATAATAATAATAATAATAATAATAATAATAATAAGAAGAAGAATAATAATAATAATAATAATAATAATAATAATAATAATAATAATAATAATAATAATAATAATAATAATAATAATAATAATAATAAGAAGAAGAAGAAGAAGAAGAAGAAGAAGAATAATAATAATAATAATAATAATAATAATAATAATAATAATAATAAAAGAATGGCAATTACAGAAATAAATAAAAAAGCGAAAGGGCAAAGTATTTACGTCTTGGGTAACAGAAAAGGAAATAAAATAGCAAAAAAGGCTGCTCTTCCTCTTTTCCCTCCTCCCCTGAACTCAGAACGCCGATTCAATCCCCTTCCTTCCCTTATATCTTCTCTGTGAATTTCTCTCTGGACCACCGCTCCTCCCTTCTTCTACATTGCGCCTCCTGCTTCTTTCTTCCACTTCTCGCATGGCTTTCTCTTTATACAGATTGCCATCTCTCTGAACCCACCACTACACAATGACCGGTACATGGAAGAAACTCAAGATGGCTTTTGGGACTCGTATGTGTCTCCATCTTCCTCGTGTTGCTGGGGATTCGACGCCGTCTAGTAATGTTGCTCCCATGTCCTCTGAGGCCGTTTCTCCGATGGGTAGTGCTTCAAATTGCCGCCAATCTTCGCCGATTCATTCTTCGTCTAGTTCCCGTGTATCCAAAAGCAGATCAAGGTCTTCTAGGGTAATGATTCTGTTTTCTCGTTATTGGAATTGTCGATTAATTGCCTATTTCAATTCAATTTTGTTTGGTGGGTTGTGTTATCTTCTTTTGAAATCTTGTTACTCTTTTGGTTTTTGATTCTAGGTTGTTTTGAATACTCTTCCTATGATTGTTCTTTTTGTATTCGATCAGTTTTTTCGTAGAATATCTATGACGGATTCTTACTGATCCTCTCAATTATGGGTTTTCAAGAAAACTTTACATAATGGTTTGGTTTTGCACTTTATCAGAGAATATTTATGTCTTACAGAAAGACAAACCCTTCTTTCGACGGACGGAGGCTATTGGTGTTTTCTGGTTTTATCCCGTTTTGAAATATTGTTGCCTCTTTCGTTATTCGTGTGGGGTACGATTGGATTTATTAGAACTTAGTTGTGATTTGTGGAAGAAGGCTATTCCTTGTTGGGTTCTGTTTTTTACTGTTTATGTTATTATCTTTCTTTTGCTATGTTCTAATCGTTTGATCTAGTGGAAGAACCCTTTGTTCTTTTCAGCATAATCTGTGAAGTGTTAAAACTATAATGCATCTTAATTCTGGCCAAGAAGGTTCTTGTCGATTCTGGGAAATCTGATCATATTATGCAGTATTTTGGAGTTAGTTTTGGTACTTATTTGCATTTGGACTTGCCCATTTGATTGAATGTTCTTTCTAAATTGCAGAGGACCTGTGCAATATGCTTGATCACCATGAAAGCAGGGAATGGGCATGCTATTTTCACTGCAGAGTGTTCTCACTCTTTCCATTTCCATTGCATTGCCTCAAATGTAAAGCATGGGAGCCAAATTTGCCCTGTTTGCAGAGCGAAATGGAAAGAAATTCCTTTCCAGATTTCCACTTCGGATTACGCTAGCCCCAGAACCAACCCAGTTGGCTCGGCCCCAGATGATCCGTGGATGGCTATGGTTCGACAGATGGCTTCTCCTCGCTCCGATACTGGTAGACAGATCTCCTCTCTTTTTCATGGTTCTGAACCAGTAGCTTATGATGATGATGAAGCTTTAGATCAACAACCTCATGCCACCGAGAGAAACACATCAAATGATGGTGCCGCTGTTCATAGTTGCACTGATAAAGTAGAGGTCAAAACGTACCCTGAAATTTCAGCTGTTCCAAGATCAGTTTCTCGTGATCACTTCTCTGTGTTAGTCCATGTCAAGGCTCCTTTCTCCATTGCTACACAAAATAACTCTAGAAGCCAGGCTGCATTGCCTCTTTTGAATCAACCTTCTCGTGCACCAGTTGATCTGGTAACAGTGCTTGATGTTAGTGGCAGTATGGCAGGTACGAAGCTCGCCCTGCTCAAACGTGCTATGGGTTTTGTGATCCAGAATCTCGGCCCTTCTGATCGGCTTTCGGTCATATCATTCTCCTCAACCGCTCATCGTCTTTTCCCGCTTTCTCGAATGACTGACCTTGGACGACAGCAGGCATTGCGGGCTGTTAATTCTCTATCATCAAACGGTGGGACAAACATTGCTGAAGGCTTGAAGAAAGGTGCCAAGGTGTTGGTTGACCGCAAGTTGAAGAACCCTGTTGCTAGCATTATAATGTTGTCTGATGGGCAGGATACATATACTTTCAATGGTTCTAGTAGTGCTCGTCCTCAAATAGATTACGAGTCCCTCCTTCCAGTTTCAATTCTTCGCAATAACCACTCTGGAATGCAGCAGATACCGGTGCATACGTTTGGAGTCGGTGCAGACCATGATCCCGTGACAGCGCATACGATTTCCAACGCATCAGGGGGCACATTTTCAGTTATAGAAAACGAAAGCACAATCCAGGATGCATTCGCTCAGTGCATCGGTGGCCTCTTGAGCGTGGTGGTGCAGGATCTGCAGGTTGAAGTAAGATGCATTCACCCAAGTCTGCAGCTTGGTTCAATACAAGCAGGAAGTTACCAAGCCAGCATCACAGAACGTGCAAGATGTGCCACCGTACACTTCGGAGACTTATATGCCGAAGAAGAGAGGGACTTTTTGTTGACACTCAACATTCCAGTTGATGAATCTGAAGGTGAGATGCCATTGCTAAAGGTTAAATGCGTTTACAAGAACCCCATCACCAAAGAGCCAATCACTTTGGACGAGGTCAGTGAGGTTCAAATACAGAGGCTAGACAGAGTAGGGGAACAAGCAGTGTCATTAGAAGTAGACAGACAGCGAAATAGATTTCGAGCAGCAGAGGCGATATCGGAGGCTAGAGTTGCTGCGGAACGGGGTGATTTAGCTGGTGCAGTGTCTGTGTTGGACAATTGTTATAGAACCGTGTCTGAATCAGCATCTGGTCGAGGTAGCGACCAATTATGTGCGGCTCTTTGCGCCGAGCTGAAGGAAATGAAGGAAAGAATGGCGACGAAGCATATGTACGAGGCGTCTGGAAGAGCATATATGCTGTCGGGATTGAGCTCGCATTCATGGCAGAGAGCAACTGCGAGAGGGGATTCAGTGGACATGGGAAGCGCAGTGCAGAGTTATCAAACGCCATCAATGGTGGATATGGTGACTCGTTCTCGGACCATGATATTGGAGGCGCCGCCATCTCAAAGAACACTGATTCCCACTCACTCTTTCCCGGTGAGAGCACTGCAGCCGCCATCTCCGCGGTAAATTGTAGTGACTGATGAGGTTTGAAGCTGAAATGAGCTGAAATGGCTCTGCAATTCCCAATGCTCTGTTTTTTTTTTGTCTTCATGGTTCTTCTATTGGTTTATTTGATTTTATACAATTCTTTTTGTTTTTGACGTGGGTGGGTTAATCGTTGTCGTTAGGATTCGTTATTTGGAAATACCATTTGTGTATTTATTTCACTACATCAATAAAAATATCATTCTACTTTATATTTTATCTAAAAAAATTAGAACATATCTAAACTTTGTAGTGTAGTTTTGAAACAGAGTACTAATGGCAAGAATGTTTTTTTTTTTTTTTTTTTTTTTTTTTTTTTTTTTAATTTAATTTATTTATTTAATTTTTTTTTTTTATAAAATTTAGACCAAATTTGGTTCCTTGGCCTTCTCCACACAGTGGGACTGTTTCAATGTGTTTATCTTTCCCGACGGCGGCAGGTATGATCTTTTTTTTGGATTTTTGAACACTAAATTCTGATTTACATTGCGAGTTTTTGTTGAAATGAAATCTTTAGTGTTTATGAATGCGAAAGAGGTAGTGAAGCAGTTCATCGTGTGACAAACCTCAGGAAATTTGTGGCGGAGCCTTCAAATTTATCGACGGAGTCATTGGCACTCTGAATGGCAAAAAAAGCGACACCTGCTACGACTACGTATTCTCCGTCTCCTACTACCCACAAACCAGGCCACCCATCTTCAGAAGCGACGACGTCGATTGGGTTCGCCCAGATGGCCGAGGCTTCCACCAGTGCCGTCCTGCTTGTATGTCTATCCTGCCCGCTTCTGTTTTTCTCATCTGCTGTTCGCTGCTCCACATAATTAGCTTTACGTTATTGTTTCATTTATTGTATGTTTAGCTGCAGCTTCTAATTATCTTGCTAAAAAACTGTGGTTTCTAATTGCTGCTAGTCTGAGCTCGTCGTTCTCAATTAGTTTACCCTTGTGGTTTAAAATGTGTTGTTTCCAACAAAGTCTTATTGATAGGTTCATCCTTGGAGGCTTGGTTCAGTAGTTAATCATATAGTCATTGACTTCAGAAAATGAGGATTTTACATTTTTGTTGTTGAATTTGCACTGAAACATCATTTTATCATTCACATGCAGTTTTCAGGACTGGTGCTGTAAATGCTGCTTCAGGTTCAGCTTATGCAGAGTTTGGTAATACCAAGGTCATTGTTTCTGTGTAAGTTCTAGCTTACAACCTACCCCAACTATCCTTCTCTTTGCTGATGAGCTTGAATACCAACGCTCTAACCTACATGAACTTTGATGCTTTTCCTTTTATCGTTCAAATCTTTTGCCACTTTTTGCAGCTTTTTGTGCATGAATTAAGAGCTTTACCCCTTCTTTATTCATATTCTGCGTTCTTTGCATCAGTTTTGGCCCTAGAGAAAGTAAGAAAGCAATGATGTACAGTGATATTGGCCGGCTGAATTGTAGTGTCAGTTATTCAACATTTTCGACTCCAGTTCGGGGACTGGTGTGACGGATACCGCTCTCGTTGTATATGTTTTATACATCATACCTTATCATCATGATTATCTGATTTTGTATGAACTTCATTTGTTAGGGATCAGAAAACAAGGAGTTCTCTTTGATGCTACATAAAGCTTTGGAAGGGGCAATAATACTGGAGATGTTCCCCAAGACAACTTTTGATGCATTTGCCTTGGTGTTGGAATCTGGAGGCAGTAAGTTTAAGATTGTTTTAGATGGATAGTAATCGTTTAGATATTGGCTGACGAACACAAATACGAATACGAACAAGTATTATGGCTTACTCTCACCTGGGAGTACCAATGATTTGTTATTCAATTTGAGGATTGTTGGGAGGGAGTCCCATATTGGCTAATTAAGGGGTTGATCATGGGTGTATAAGTAAGGAATAGATCTCCATTTGTACGAGGCCTTTTGGGGAAGCCCAAACCAAAACCATGAGAGTTTATACTCAAAGTGGACACTATCATATCATTGTGGAGATTTGTGGTTTCTAACAAGAGATCATAATGGTATGGAGCTTGTTGGGTTACTTATTTTGGGTCACTTAACTACTTGTTAGCAATAGGTTTCACATTAAGGTATCCATGAGGCAAATTTTATGCTTGCTGGCATCACTTTGGAGATAGAACCGACTAGTTTTCTCCTTAGCTCTCTGCATGTAACGACTCAAGTCCACTACTAGCAGATATTGTCCTCTTTTGGGCTTCCCATCAAGGTTTTAAAACGCTAGGGAGAGGTTTCCATACCCTTAATGCTTTGTTCTCCTTCCTACATCGATTGGAGAAGGGAACGAGTGCCACCAAGGACGCTGGCCCCAAAGAGAAGTGGATTGTAATATCCCACATCAGTTGGGGAGGAGAATGAAGCATTCTTTACAAGGGTGTGAAAATCTTTCCCTAGCAAACACGTTTTAAAACCTTGAGGGGAAGCCCGAAAGGAAAAGTCCAAAAAGGACAATATCTATTGATTTTTATGTAAACTAAAGCATGGAAGTAAGGTTACCTTTTCTCTAATATTGACCTTTTGTTGTGGCAGGTGACCTTCCTGTTGTAATATCATGTGCTAGTCTTGCTCTTGCTGATGCAGGGATTATGCTTTATGATCTTGTTGCCGCAGTTTCTGTGGTATGCATTCCGATTCCAACATAATGCACTCATAATTCTTTATTTTCAAGTTCTTATACAGTCACTCATATCTGTTAACCAGAGCTGCTTTGGGAAGAATCTTCTTATTGATCCTATGTTGGAGGAGGAAAACTACGAAGATGGAAGTTTGACGATAACTTGTATGCCATCTCGTTGCGAACTCACTCAGCTCACTATCACAGGCGAGTGGTCAACTGCTAAAATTAATGAGGTAAACATCTACTTTTAAGTTCATGTTTCAACCCTGCCAGAGTCACAGTTGAGAAGTAAACAATAAGTTATCAATAATACCACCACAGGGTATGCAACTTTGCGTTGATGCGTTGTGTAAGCTTGTGAAGATCATGCGGTCATGTTTGAAGGAATCTGCCACCATTTCAGAGGAATAAAAGTAGCCATTTTTTCTTTCAAGGAAAAGAACAAAAAAGAACACAAAAGAATTGGAATGGTGGAAGAAGCGAAGTTGACTTGAAGCTATTTTTGCATTTATTATAATGTTGGCGAGTCAAGTCAGAGCCTCCGCCTACCTCTTTCTGGTCTTCCTGGTCTTTGGTCTGTGGTCTTCGCAAACAAGCAGCTCTGCGCTTCTGCCACCGCCCATTTTCAAAGTCTATTCCCCCATCAAAGTCAATTTTCATTATATACATGTATGTGTATTCTTTTTTTAATAGTTAGTTATGATCCTTCGAGATAATATGAGATTGATCATGATTTTGACTATATCCATTACTTGAAACTATTCTATTAGTTTCATTACTCGTTCTAGAAGAACATTCTTTCTTTGTCGATTAGCTCTCTTTTATCCAACTTCAGTGATTTAGCCGATGACTAACGAAAACAATAACTGAAATGCATAGAGACCCAAGTATGATTTAAGTATAATTCAATTGTTTAAGACATAAGTGGATGGGAAATGTATTCTAAGTATTGAAACATGTTTATTTTGTGAGTAGGAAACATGAATGATGATGGGTACCTAAGTTCCAATCTCTCCCCACTTGAACCACGATTGAATGTTATAGCGAACAGTAAAGAAATAGTAAGAATCCATAATAATGTACAAATAAATATTTTCTTATTGAGTCTAAGAAAGCAAGCAAGCAAGGCTATAGAGCATGAATATGCATATGTATATGATATGCGTGGGGAAGGAGAAGGCTAAAAATGGAGGCAATGCCAAATGAGAACAGTCTGTAAGGCAATGGCAATGGAAGAGGAGCAGCAATAAATGGGTATTATTAATGCTCCCATAAGGGGTGTCGAAAGGTCTTCTCAGATTATGGCCCCATTTTCACTCCCTATTTTCTACTTTATTTCCCCTTCCTTCTCTTTACTTTACATTATTATTAAAACAACTCAATACAAAAACGCACTATAAACCATAGTCTATACATAATACAATAGAAAATTTAAACCTTATAAAATTTCCATAAAGAAAACAAGGCCGACCAAACTACAAGTACTAAATTATTAACAAATTGCAAAGAAGTTTCACAAATAATTCCAATCCCCTCTCTCTCTCTCTCTCTCTCTCTCTCTCTCTCTCTCTCTATATATATATATATATATATATATATATATATATATATATATATATATTTCCACCTCAAGCCATAGAACAGCCAATATTGCTCTTGATACAGAACCAGAGATTCAGAGGAGCTCACAAGTTTGGTTTCTTGGTGTTCACAATAATCTATCATAAAAGGTATTTGATTTCTTTATTTACATTCTATTATAAGCATTTTCTCTACAAAACTAAGAATTCTATAAAGAATGGAGTAAATTTTTTAATTTGTTAGAGTGAGGGAAAATGAAATAAAAAAAATAGCAATAAAAACCAAGAAGAATCAAAAGCCAAATTTTGGCTTCCTCTGAGGAACAGAAAAAGAAAAAGAAGTCGGGGTTTTGTTGTTTCTTATTCCTCCCCAAAATATATGGAGTGAAGTCAACTCCTAGGATCTATATAATAAGAACAGCCAAAGGAAAGGGCAAAAGAAAAGTACCTTTTTTAAAAAAATTTACTTCATTTGAAGATCCAACAAGAGCATCTTCTCGCCATTTTCTGTTATGGACTGTTTCTTTGTCTCTGTCGGTCTGTCTCTTTCACATACTCATGGAAGCGCTGCTTCTGGGTTTCCATTATTTTATTTCTTAGTTTCCTGTGTCAATCTTCTCTTTCAACCCACCTTGAACGTTTCAAAGCCCATATTCCCCATTTGTTCAAATTCTGAATTTCAAGTCGTCGTCGTCGTCGTTGGGCCGTGAAGAACAAGAAGGGTTTCTCTTCATGTTCTGAAACAGGTATTTCTATAAGACCCCACTGCCATGTTTCTCTTGTCTGTCGGTGTGTTATTTGAATGAGAGAGAGAGAGAGAGAGAGAGAGAGGAAGTTTGGTTTAAAGAATTGGGTTACAGAGTTCAAATGATCTTGAGCGGCTGAAAGAAGCAAAGTTTCTCTCATCTCTGTATCACCAACTTTTTTTTTTTTTCTTTTCATTCTCCTTTTGGAGGGGGTTGAGATTCTCTATGATATTTAAAGTTTTTGGTTGTTGAAGAGGGTATTTTAATAGAAAATACTCACATGTCCAACTTGTTCATTTGAGTTGTGCAGTTTGAGAGGCTTTACAGCTTCATCCTTGCTGCAATCTTGTTAATTCACATGATTCATGGTGACACCAGGCATGGAAAATCTTCCTCTCCCGGCTATGTGGCACTGAATTCATCCCTTTAATCTTATTTTCTTCTGTTGCAGGTTGACTACATTAGAACTCCGGCCAGAGGTTCATTTGGGGAGATCTTTATGGCTTATGGTAGTTCTAGATCCGTAAGGTTAGTTTCCTTCTCAACCTCAAACCAGAGAACTCAATTTTCAACACAATTTCTGTTGTTTTCTGTAGCATTTATCGGATTCTTTTCCAGATTCCAAGATGATCTTGAATCATCCACCCTGCCTACTATCAATGGTGGTGGCGTGAAGAAGATCATATACAACCTTGATGGCACACATATACCAGAATCGACGGCTTCCAGGAAGTCTGGAAGATCCTTGCGAGCTAAAGTTCTGTCTAGAGTTTTCTCTGAGGATTATGAGAGAGTGCAAAGAAAAATATTGGATCCTAGAGGACCAGCCATAAGGAGATGGAATAAAATCTTTTTAGTAGCTTGTTTAATCTCTTTGTTTGTAGACCCACTTTTCTTTTACTTGCCTGTCGTCCGGGATAATGTCTGCATTGATATAGGAGTAGGTCTCGAAGTCGTCCTCACAATTATAAGAACAATAGCTGATGTTTTCTACACAGTTCATATTCTCATTAAGTTTCGTACAGCTTATGTCGCGCCCTCTTCTCGTGTATTTGGGAGAGGAGAGCTTGTTATAGACACTTGTAAGATAGCAGTAAGGTATCTACGGCATGGTTTCTGGATTGATTTCATTGCAGCAGTGCCAGTTCCTCAGGTATATGTGGGTCTTTCAATTGCTTTATCATTGATGTTGGGTATGAGGTTGACAAATTGTTGATCTAAGCACTGCTTTTGTAGGTACTGATATGGATTGTCATCCCCAACCTCAGTGGCTCAATAATGACAAACACCAAGAACTTTCTGCGGTTCTTTCTCATATTCCAGTACATCCCAAGGCTTTTTCTCATATTTCCTCTCTCAACACAAATTGTTAAGGCCACTGGACTTGTGACACAAACAGCATGGGCTGGAGCTGCTTATAACCTGATCCTGTATATGTTGGCAAGCCATGTGAGTAGAAGAATAAGTAGAAATGAATAACTTATATGACTCAAGCTGATCCTACTGTTTTATCCTTTTAAAAGGTTCTAGGAGCTTGCTGGTACCTTCTTTCAATTGAGCGACAAGAAGCATGCTGGAGAACACTTTGTAAGTTTGACAAATCTTGTAACAATGGATTCTTCGACTGTCATAAGATCGATGACCCTCAAAGGGGCTCGTGGTTTCGTACGAGCAACATCAAAAACACATGCAATCCAAATGATCCCTTTTATCAATTTGGTATATATGGTGATTCAATAACTTTCCATGTCACAACCTCACCGTTTTTCAACAAGTACTTCTACTGTCTTTGGTGGGGTCTGAAAAATCTCAGGTGAGCTAATCCTGCATTTGGAAGTTCTCTTTTCATACTCCTTTGAAACGAAGGAGCAATTAAACAATATGGAATTATCATATGCTTCAAATACATTGGCCTCCAATATGATAAGGGGCTGGGAGACTCTGTATATTCTTTAAACCATCAAACCATAAAATGGTTGAAGATCAGTGTGAGGTCCCACGTCGGTTGGAGAGGGGAACGAAACATTCCTTATAATGGCGTGGAAATCTCTCCCTAATAGACGCGTTTGAAAAACCGTGAGATTAACGGCGATACATAACGGGTCAAAGTGGACAATATCTGCTAGCGGTAGGACTTGGGCTAACAAATGGTATCAGAGCCAGACACTAGGTGGTGTGTCAGTGAGGACGCTGAGCCCCAAGGGAGTGGATTGTGAGATCCCACGTTGGCTGAAGAGGGGAACGATTACTTACAAGGGTGTGGAGACCTCTTCCTAAGAGATGCGATCTAAAAACTTTGAGGGGAAGCCTAAAAAGGAAAACTCAAATATGACAATATCTGCTAGCTGGGCTTAGGTGTGGGCTTGGGCTTGGCTGATACAGTTTGATATGAAAATTTCAACTATCTTTGATTTATACTTGCAGTTCCTTGGGACAAAATCTTGCCACAAGCACTTTTGTTGGGGAAATAGTTTTTGCCATAATTGTGGCAACTCTTGGACTGGTTCTGTTTGCATTGCTCATTGGCAATATGCAGGTAAGCCATTCGTATAATTGCTATTGTAATCGATCATTTTGTCCTACCCAGTTCTGTTATATATCATGCTTGTTCTTCATAGTTTCTATAAAATCATTGTCAGTCTTGCTTGAAGTTAAATGAATCATAAATGCTTATTTGTTTTAAGAAATACCTCCAATCGACGACTGTCCGGTTAGAAGAGTGGAGAATAAGGAGAACTGATACAGAGCAATGGATGCATCACAGGCAGCTACCTCCAGAGCTCAGACAATCTGTCCGCAGATATGATCAGTATAAGTGGGTAGCAACTCGAGGAGTTGATGAAGAATCGCTGCTTAGAAGCCTTCCATTGGATCTCCGAAGAGACATAAAACGTCACCTCTGCCTCGATCTTGTTCGAAGGGTAAGTTTCACACATAAACTGGAAGAGCATTTGTGGAAATGATCAAAATGTGGCTAATTAAACTGATTCTTCTCTGTGCTGCACACTCTTCCTTGATTTTGGCAGGTTCCATTGTTCGATCAAATGGATGAAAGAATGCTAGATGCAATATGCGAGAGACTTAAGCCTGCCTTGAGCACAGAAGGCACATTTCTGGTGCGAGAGGGAGATCCAGTCAATGAAATGCTATTCATAATCAGAGGACATCTCGATTCATACACCACTAATGGCGGCAGAACAGGATTCTTCAACTCCTGTTGTATCGGTCCAGGTGATTTCTGTGGTGAGGAGCTGCTAACATGGGCACTCGATCCTCGTCCCAGCGTTGTACTTCCTTCTTCCACTCGCACGGTCAAAGCCATCTCAGAAGTAGAAGCATTCGCTCTCATAGCAGAGGATTTGAAATTCGTATCCTCCCAGTTCAGAAGACTCCACAGCAAACAACTCAGACACAAATTTCGATTCTACTCGCATCAATGGCGAACATGGGCTGCCTGCTTTGTTCAAGCAGCATGGCGGCGATATAAGAGACGCAAAGGAAGAGCCGAGCTCATGGCTAGAGAGAGGTATCCAGCTACCAACCTCGACTCGCCATTTTCACCACCAACTGCATCAAATTCGGATACATGTTCAGGAAACCCTAGAATAAGGATGAATAAGCGCTGTGTGTCGGATGCTGGGGTAGTAAGCTCACTGCAGAAGCCAGAAGAGCCCGACTTCTCCATTGTTGAGGAATGAATGAATCTACAATTCTATTATTTGTTGTGTGTGTAAAATGAAATGATAAGGCCCAACTCCCCAAAATGGGCCCAAATTCAGATCCAAAGGCCCAACTCTCCAAAATGGGCTGAAATACATATCCAAAGGCCCAATGTATTTTACGTTTCCTATTATATGGGCCTGGCCCGGATTGATGAAAGATGTAGTAGACAAATGAATGGGGAGGGTGGAGGTGGACAACATTTAATTTAACCCTCCAAAAATGGGACAACTCAGTAAATAAAAAAAGAGTATGGGTCCCACATCTGGCCACATCAGCAGCAGTAGTCATTACCATCGGGCCCACTTTGACCAGTCCTCTGCATTCATTTCCATTGACCATTGGAGGGGTTATTTTGCAATGATCATGTAATTAACACACCAAATCACGATTAATTAACGAAATTAGAGTTTCTTTGGAGACCAAATAGAAACACATTATTATTTGTCGGATACATAAAAAAAAATAATAAAATAAAAAAATAAAAGTAAAATTCGGTTGCATTATGCAAAGTCCCCACTCTGGTTCGTGTGACCATGTGAGGTTTATAACAAAGTCCAACGCTAAAATAATAATGTTGCGTACTAACAACAGTATTCTGTCTTTTTTTTTTTTTTTTTCTTCCATTAAATTAATAAATTTTATTTACGTAGAACACTGTAAAAAGAAATAATTTACCGAGGACGGTAAAAGGGTTAATGTTACAATTTTGTACAGATTAGGTGGAGAGGGTAAATTATTAGGAAGTAAAAGTAATGAATGAGATAAGATAATTGGGTGAAAATGACATGGAAAATAATTATTATGTTTGCACATATGTGGAAAAGAGGCATACGGAAGTAGGGACCCTAATAATCTAATTCAACTTAAATGGGAATCCAACAATAATAATGACCCTTCAATTTCACACCATTTTTTAAAATTATTTTTATTTTCAGATAATTCAATTATATAAATACATAATTTTATTTAACATTATTTTTAATTATATTGACACGATTTTATGAATAAAATGGTGGCCAATTCTAATTTTGTTTAGTAAGGTAGGTATATAATTAATGTAATCCACACCCCCACATTAATGAATAACATATAGTACACAACAGTATATTTACATTCGTTTAATAATAGTTGGTTCATAATTTGGTCATTATCATAATTCTATAAGAAAATAAATAAGTACCCATTTTTAATTATATTAATTATGCTACAGTGACCCTTAAAAATTAGGTTTGTAAGGTGTCAACTCGTCAATAGTAGAGAAGTCGACAATAGTGAAAAAGTTTGTCAGCTCGTCGAAAGGAAGAACATTGTCAATGGTGGGAAGAGAAAAAGTCGTGGAGTTGAGAATAAAGTGAGTTGTGGGAGAGGGAAAGCACGAGAAAAATGAAGAGTAGAAAGAAAAGAAAAAAGTGTTTCAAATGTTTACTTTAAAAAGTTAGATCGAACTGACGTCGATATATTAAATAAGATTTTGAAATTATTAAATGATGTTTGAAATAAATAAATAACTATTAATGTATGAATGTTGCATGGTTTATTGTAGTAATAGATAGGGTGGCATTATTCAAATATTGGGGTGGGTGGGTTACCAAAATTAATGGCAGCAAAAGGATGTCCTAAACAAATCAACCATAGGTTAAAAATTTTATTTCTATTATTTAGAAAATTCAATAATGTATGACGTTAACGTGGTGATGTTGAGAGGAGATGAGGTGATAGCAATGTGACGCATATTCTGTTCACACAAATAATAAGTCGGTTCTCGCTTTTGTTTTTTTCTCAAAATTATTTTTATTTATTTCTAAAATTTAAAAAAATTAATTTTAAGATTTATTACAAATACTCGAATTATGTAAATTATGATATAAACACAAGTCATTTTTAGATGCTAAATTAATTAATTTATTTATTTTTAATTGGGGAGAAGGAAAGAAAAGGAAACCTGCCGACAGCATGCGGGAAGGACACGAAGGCAAAGGAGATGTCAAAGATTTTACATTAAAATTCTTAAATTCCACATTTTTTATTTTTTTATAATTAAAAAGGAATTGAATTAAATATTAAAAATAAATGATAGAAAATTGAAATAAAAGGTGGAAAATGGAAAAAGGACCACATTAGCAATAAGAGGGAGTAATTAATATGGAGGCAAGGTCAAAGCAGGGAACAGTTTGAGAAAAGGATGGAAGGAAGGCGGTGTAGGAAAAATTAGAAGAAGAAGAAAGCAACAGCTTAACCTCACCTGTCAATGGCGGCGAGAAACAGAGCCACTGAGAGAGAAATTAAACCAACTCCTCAGCTCCTGTCCTTATGAAACATACCCATCCAAAATATTAAAACCAACTCATTTGATGTTTAAATCTCTCCTTAGTAAACGTTTTTTTTTTAAATCGTGATGTTCACGACGATATGTAACGAAATAAAGTGGTTAATATTTGCTAGCAGAGCATGTTACAAATGGTATAAGATTTAGTTACTGGATGGTACGAGACACTGGTCAAAGAAGAATTAGACTTTTTTTATAGTAGATAAGGACGATATTAATAATGATCTTATTGCATCTCTCGATAATCTCGTGTAATTAAGAAGAAGATCATAGATATATGAAAAGGGAAAGGCTATCTTCTTTCTTTCTTTTTTTTTTCGCTCTAATTATTTTGGTTAATATTCTCTATGCACCAATAGATTTGAGACACGTCAATGAGTTAAAAGGAAAGGAAAAGAAAGGAAACAAAGGCATTGATGGGAATCATTCCAAGGAAGAACACACAAAAACACCCATAATTTTCTTACAACATCCACCATTTATTTATTTCAGGAAAAAAAAAAATTGAACTTGGCTCTGAAAAAATTTGAATCCTTGGGCCAAAAATGGAGAAAATTACGGTGAGATGTAGGATTAAAGGGCTGTTTACAACCCATGTGAGTGTTAAATTTAGTCGGAAAGAAATTGGGTCTTATTCAAAAAGGCAAAACTTTTCTAAAAAGGAATGCATGTGATATGTAACAGCTCGGATATTATCTTTTTTGAATTTTTTTTGTATTCTAGGGAGATGAGTGGGATCTCATAATCTAAGTCCATTGACTTATTTGGGCTTTTCGTTTAGTGTGTGAGATTGTATTTTTTATAGTCTAAGTTCATTGCTAGTAGATATTGTTCTTTTTGGATTTTCTTTTTCGGGTGCGTCTGTGGGAGAGAGGACATTCCTGAATATGAGATCTCACCCTCTACTTCCATTGAGAGTCGAGCAAGAATATTGTTTTTGGTAGGGTGAGAAAGGAATAGAATTGGAACACGCAAAGTAAGAAGACACACAGCTCAAGTGGTACCTGAGAAGTAGTTGTCTAAGGTAGTGAGTGTGGTAGGAAAATGGGCATAACAACCAAGGGCTGCTGCGGGGATTGAGGGTGGGGCTTAGTGGTAGGCTGCAAAAGAAGAGCTTCAGTTCTTATCTGACTAGGAATTCCACCAGTTTTTTTTTTGTTCTTGGGAAGTGGGCGTTCAATCATAAAATGCCTTTTGAAATAATTTCAATTGGAGCTCCAACAAACAAGGCCATTCTCCACTCAAAAACTTTTTTTAAAAAAAAAAACAAAGAAACAACATATGGATCACTTCACTCGAGCTTGCTACCTACACATATCCTATGTTTCTCAGACAAAACACCCATAAGCTGCACCAAGCTTGTTTTGTTTTTGTTTTTTTGTTTTTTTGTTTTTTTTTGCTAATCTCTCTTTCGGTTTGGTGTTATATTCTATAATAGTCTAAGTCCAATGCTAGCCGATATTGTCCATTTTAATCTATTACGTATTACTGTCAACTTCACGATTTTAAAACGCGTCTCCTAGAAAAAGATTTCCGTATCTATAAAGAATGTTTCATTCTCCTCTCCAACCGATGTGAGATCTCACAATTCACCCCCTTGGGGGTCAGCGTTCTTGTTGGTATATCGCTCGGTGTCTGGCTCTTATACCATTTATAACAGACTAAGCGTATTGTTAGTAGATATTATCCGTTACATATCGCCATCAGTCTCACAGATTTAAAACGCGTCTACTAGGGAAAGATTTTTACACTATTATAAAGAATGTTTCGTTCTCCTCTCCAACCGATATGGGATCTCACAATCCCAGTATCCTTGTTAGCACACTGTCCAGTGTCTGGCTCTAATACCATTTATAACCAACCCAAACCCACTGTTAATAGATATTATCCGTTTTGGCCTGTTATGTATCGCTGTTAGCTTCACTGTTTTAAAATGCATCTACTACAAAAAGATTTCTACACCCTTATATAAGAAATGATTCGTTTTCCTCTCCAATCGGTGTCCTCACTGACACACCGCTTGGTGTCTAGCTCTAATACAATTTGTAACAACTCAAGTCCACCGTTAGTAGATATTGTCTGCTTTAGTCCATTACGTATCGCCGTAAGTCTCACGATTTTAAAACGCGTTTATTAAGAAAAACTTTCTACACTTTAATAAGAAATGTTACGTTTCTCTCTCTAACTAATATAGAATCTCAAAAGTTTAGTTCAAAACGAGACGAGTAGAGTATGATATTGTTGACTGATAGATAGATAGATAGATAGGGAGAGAGAGGGCATGCATATGCATTTTGATATGGATGACATTTTTGGGTTGGAAGAAATGTATGGTGTGGTAGACCCAATTTCCTCATTTGGTGAAGCCAATTTGACCACTCTTATTTACAGGTTTTGAGCTCTCATTGGTTGCTTCAACTTCAAAAGCCTTCCATGGAGGCTGTCTTCCTCTGCTACCTCCAATTATGATACTCATAGTGCCTCAAAGCATATTCCTCATATCTTGTCTCTCTAAAGAGGTGGGGGAAGATGCCCACGTGTCAACCAAGGGACTCCCTTTCCTCCCTTCCTTCCTCCTCTTTTTCATCTTTCTTTCTCTCCTTTTCCTTTCTAGTGGGAACCATATCTTCTCCTTCCACGCACAAACCCAACAACCAACTCCACCAACCAAACATTTCTTATAAAGGTGTAAAAACCTCTCTCTATTATACGTGTTTTAAACCTATGAGACTGACGACAATATCTACTAGTAGTGGACTTGACATAAACCTGGTCGCCCTTTTGTGCGAAGCGTTTACTTATCTCTACAACGATATGATACTGTCCATCTTGGAGATAGGCGGCCGCCTTTGACTTAGTCGTCAACAACAAAAAAAAAAAAAAAAAAAAAAAAAAAAAGAAATCTGGAGTTTTGTAAACAAAAATTTGATGAGTTATGGGAGTAATGGCGAGGTGTATGAGAAAACAAAAGCAATAATGGAGGAGTTGGGGCTTGAGATCCAAAGCTATATGGGACAGTGATGCAGCAAAAAGAAGATGCAGCAGCTCTGATCACCCATTCCTTTGCTCAACGCTCCATGTCTCTCTTCCTATAGTCCAAGGACATGGGAAAAACATTAAATTACAACACACAAACCACAAACATTAATTACAACAACAATTTATTATACAATTTGATTCTTTGTCGTTAATCAAATTTCACATAACTTTAATGGATAAAGACACAACAAAACAAACCCTCTTACAATCTTGCATGCATGTGCACTGTCTACCATTCAATGCTTTTCCTAACTTAACCAAGATCTATTCCTCATCCATGAATGTGTATAATGCTATCGAGCTAGCTTCATAAGAAGATTCCGTGTTGTAAGCCAGAAGCTACAAATCAAAGGTTTTAAAATACGTCTATTAGAAAGAGGTTTTCACACTTTAATAAAAAATATTTCGTTCCACTCTCCAACCCATGTGGGGTCCAATCTCTTTATTGACACACCGCCCGATGGCTGGCTCTGATACCATTTGTAATAGTCCAAGCTTACTGCTAACATATATTATTATCTTTGAACCATTACAAATGGTATTAGAGCCAAGTTACCGGACGGTGCGAGACACTGTTGGAGTAGGGCTAGACCTTCTCTATAGTAGATGTTGAGAATTGTTGGGAGTGAGCCTCACATTGACTAATTTAGGAAATGATCATGAATTTATAAGTAAGGAATACATCTCCATTGGTATGAGGCCTTTTTGGGAAGCTCAAAGCAAAGTTATGAGAGTTTATGCACAATAGCATACCATTATAGAGAAGTTCATAATGAAAAGTTCAGAAAGGACAATATCGAGGTGGGGAAGTGGAGGCTCTCCATTGTTTTTAAACTTAAATTATAAGTGTTTCCTATGCTTATAGCAAGCTTGTCCACGATGCATTCCCTTTCTAGGACACACCCAATTAGATGAAGTGTAGAAGTAAATAAAGAGCTTAGAACATTTGTGATGTAAATCATTGATTATGTTGGGTTAAATCATGGGTACCAAAACCTTTGGTTGTTTGCTTAAGACAATAAAAAAGGAGTATGACATTTATTATGTCGAAGAAACATCTTCTCCAATCTAGGGACATCAAAACGTGACAGATTTGATTAATAGATAATGTTACAAACACAAACATGAAACTAATCTAGTCATAGTCACCAAAGAATATTCTAATTATTTCATACTAACGTCAAAAACCCCCCAACAGCCTTTGTTCTTAAACAGTTCATGTGGACTGCAAGCCATGGCTTGTGGGGATGCCATCAACCCACGCTATGTCCTTATGAAACTGTTCACTTTCCAATTACCACGCATCATCATGTAAAGCCACCATCTTTTGAACAAAGGAATTTGAACAAAGTTGTTAAAGTTCTTTGGGGGTTCTTAATTAATACAAGAAATTTGGTTTGGAGGAAGAAAAAGGGATGTTTTTATTGGTGGGTAAGTTTGATAAATTTCAGTCGAGGTAATGCAGTCACTTTCCCCTGTCCTCAAAAGAGTGGACCTGGAGAGAGATTTGAAAAAAAGAAAGAAAAAAAAAAAGAAATTAGCAGCGTTCAATACGTTTGTTCCTGTACAGCTATATATGTAACCACACCACAGCCTTGTTTCTCCACCAACGTGAACCACCCACAAACTTCTTTACCTCTACGACACTGAATCTGAGGCAAATTTCTAACCATTTCTCGCATACCCATTTCACAAAGTTCATCAATGGAGAAGGAAAACGAACCCAAATCACCAATTTTCAAGAGGATTTGTGTGTTTTGTGGTAGCAGCCATGGCAAGAAGACTAGTTATAAAGATGCTGCCATTGAGCTTGGAAGAGAACTGGTAAAATCTCTCTGTTTTTTCTCCCCTCTATGTCTCTGTTCCTTATTTGAAGTGGGTTGTTCATAATTTTAGCAATGAATTGGGATTTTGGGTTGTTCTATCAATTGATTGATTGACAGTTTTTTTACGGCTTTTTTGTTGGAAGGTTTCGAGGGATATTGATCTGGTTTATGGTGGAGGGAGTGTTGGATTGATGGGATTAGTCTCTCAAGCTGTTCATAATGGTGGTCGTCATGTTGTTGGGTTTGTTTTTCTTTTTCCTTTTGCCATTTTCAGGAGCTTTAACATCATGAAAATGGTGATAATTACTCATTTCCTTTTGAATTTTGCAGTGTTATCCCCAAAACGCTTATGCCAAGGGAGGTATGTTTACTATGATTCCATTCCACTGTTATATCAAGTGTTTTGACTCATTACGTATTACTACGGAGACGTTTTTACAATATTATAAAGAATGTTTCGAGTGATATGAAACCATTTGGGTAAAAAAAACATGAGGTTTGAATGGTATGACACATATGGAGTCACTGTGTTCAGTAACATACAGTGAACTAACACACAAATTTGGCATAAAATGGGAAGGGAGTTAGTATGGGGATTGAAATGAGAGGCAGTGACTGACTTTTGCAGATAACTGGAGAGACAGTGGGAGAAGTGAAGGCAGTGGCAGACATGCACCAAAGGAAGGCCGAGATGGCCAGGCGTTCTGATGCCTTTATTGCCTTACCTGGTTCGTCTTTTCTTCTCTTTTCTCTTCAATCACTATGCATAATTTGTCTGTTGCTGCTCCATTTCGCCCTGTTTTGGGCCCCAACCTCCAAGAGCCTTAGCCAAAATAGACTCACCCCAACATTTAATATGCATAGCTACTCTACAATGTTCAAAACATAGTAATTAAAGAGTTTATTATGTGATTAGAATGTTTTTTCTATGAAAAGATTAAACAGAGGAACGTTTTGATTATGAACAATCTCTGACAGAAGAAATTAAGGGGCAGCCTTTTTCCTGAGAATTCTGTGGTATGGCTGCCAATATGGCAGCCTACAACCTACAATTCAAGGGTACCATCCTTAGCTCTGGAGAAAGAAAGAAAAAAAAGGGAGAAATTATAACAGATGGTCCCTAGCTCCCCACCCCAGCTCTTATAGCTTACTCTCAACGTTTGAAAACACATGGGTTAGAGAGTGGTTTCTACACCTTTATAAGAATTGTTTCGTTCTTTTCTCCAACTTAGGTAGGATCTCACAATCCACCTCCTTGGAACTAGCGTTCTTGTTGACACACCGCTCGATGACTGGCTTAGATACCATTTGTAACAGTCTAAATCCACTGTCAGCAGATATTGTTCTCTTTGGACTTTCCTTTAAGACTTTTAAAACGCGTTTTAAAACTTTGAGTAGACCAAAGAAGACAATATCTGCTAGCAGTGGACTAACTCTTATACCCCAAGGTTACCGGATATTGTCCTTTTGGGCTTAAGGTTCTTATTAACTCACATAGAACCCATTTGCAGGCCCAACTAATTTAGCTCCTTTTTGATGAAGGTGGGTATGGAACTTTGGAAGAGCTGCTTGAGGTCATCACCTGGGCTCAACTGGGAATTCATGATAAACCAGTAAGCCATATCATTGCTATTCCAAAACGTGTGATGTTTTATCAGTGATCAACATGAAGTGAGTTGAGTTGTTGTTCAGGTTGGACTGTTGAATGTGGATGGATACTACAATTCATTGCTGTCCTTCATTGATCAAGCGGTGGAGGAAGGTTTTATCAGCCCAAGTGCTCGCCATATCATTGTGTCTGCACCTAATGCAAAGGAGTTAGTGAAGAAAATGGAGGTAAAACCAGGCAAATGTTTTAGTTTGTTGAACCAATTTGAAAATGGATATTGAAATGGTAGGCTTTGTGATATCAGGAGTATGTTCCACGGCATGAAAGAGTGGCTTCAAAGCTTAGCTGGGAGAGTGAACAAATAGGGTACCCTACAAAATGTGATATCTCAAGGTGAAGAGATGAGTGGAAGGCACTAATTTGATTTAGAAGACCAACGAATTTGCTGAAGTTGGGTTTGTTTTTGTTTTGTTTTTCTGCTTCTGCTTCTGTAAACTACCAAGAAAAAGGTGGAGAAGAAAAACTGACATCAAAAAAAAAAAAAAAAGGTTTAAGAGTCTTATGTAGTTTGGTTGGAGCTTGGCTTCCTTGTTAGCTGTGTCCTAATTGTTTGTTGTTCAAAAGTCATGGAAGCTTACCTTACCTTAGCTTAGATCAAATCAATTCAATGTTGTCTCGACCATTCTCTCGTTTGTTCGATTCACTAATTCAATTTTCGATCAAGAATCAACGAAATGACGAACAGAGCTTCATGTTGTGGTATAGAAAGCTTTCTAAGCCCATTGCTAATAAACATTGTTCGCTTTAACTCGTTACGTATCGCCGTCAGCTTCATAGTTTTAAAATGCATCTACTAAGGAGAGGTTTTCACACCCTTATAAATATTGCTTCGTTCCCCTCTCCAATTGATATGGGATCTCACGTTGGTTGGAGAGTGGAACGTATAAGGGTGTGGAAGCCTCTCCTCAATAGATGTGTTTTAAAACCGTGAGGCTGATGGCGATACGTAATGGGCTAAAGTGGACAATATTCGCTAGCAATGGACTTAGGTTGTTACCGTTCCAACTAATTAAGGAGATCATTAATATACAAGTAAAGGGTTATTTTCCTTATATAATACTTTTTGAGAAAACCAAAAGTAATAAGTTTTAGTTGGATCATTGGATAAAGGATCCTCATAGTAGGCTGGACCAATGTCGAGCACAGAGGACAATCTTTAGGAGGTTCGAATACCAAATTCGAAAAGATGTATGTCCTGTTCAAATGTTTTTCCTTATTTAGAGTTCAAGAGGGCCATGATTGAATTGACTCGAGAGTAACACAAAAAAAGATTTGACTTATTGACGGAATCGTAGTTGATAAACTTAAAAAATTTTTATGAAAAGAATGAAAGGGTATAAATTCAATATAGGTCTAAAAAAATAAGAATAATTAGGTATAGGGAAAAGGTAAAACTTTAGTGAGCAAATGAATTCAATATTATTTTTCTTTTTTACCTTTCACCCACACAAGAATCTTTTTAACTTTTGGAATGAAAAAAGATAAAAGTTGAAGTAATTGTAAATTAATGGCAGTGAATCCAAGTTAATTATTAATATGGCAATTTTATAAATTTGCGACAATATTAGCGTGGACTATGTCAGACTGATCCTCTTCCCCCAAGGAGAGCCCCTTCCCTTTGTCTTTTGTCACTTTAAAAATATTAATTATAAGTGTTGACTACATTTTAATTTTAATTAGGGAATGTCTCACATTCAAATTTATATATTTAATTAAATTTAGTAATGTCTTACAAATATACTCCTATATTTTTTTTTTTACTATCAGAGTTAGACACTGGGTAGTGGGACGGCAGTGGAACAGTGAAGATAATGACCCTTAAAAGGGTAGATTATCCTTCCTATAAAAGGTATGGCCCTTAAAGAGGGTAGATTATCCTTCCTGGAGAATCTCTCCTAGACACGTTTTAAAAATCGTGAGGCTCTACACTGTCTGGGTTATACTAATTTATCAAAATAAAAATTTATGAATGCAATTTTTTTTTAATTTAATAGTTTTATTATTATTATTATTATTATTTGAAGAAAAAGTAACTTTGAAAATAGGTATTAATCTAGAAAAAGAAAGAACTATCTTTCAAATTAAAAAGAGAGGGAAATGATTTTTTAAGAGACTTTTTAATAAATAAAAAAAATGTGTATGTCCTTTTAGGGACAAAGAATTTCTCTGCCCCCATTTTTTTATTTAAAAAATATATTATTATTGTTATTATTATTATTTAATTTTGCAAAATGAATGATTATAAATAATAATATTTATTTAAAAATAAATAAATAAAAAGGGTAAATGTTTAATCTAAAAGTAAAATGTTTTATTTAATTTATATACAGCTAAAATGACCAATTTTGAAACATATTTCAGAAACAAAGACACGTCCAAAACGTCGGTTGCTCCAGCCCGGCACCCGCGGCATGCAGGTAAGCGGGAGCCATCAAAGAGACGCTGCGTAGCGTTACGATTTCTTGATGAAATTCACAAGTAAAGGTAATTTTCTCACTCGAATCAAACCAATCCAAGAGTAAAACTGGCGAATCCTTGCTAACCCGCCGCCAGGTGCTTCCTTCTCCGCGGTTCTTTTCGTGATTTACTTTTCCCGGTAACGCTTCATTCTGCAGTTTTCCATTGCTTTTTTTTGTCCATTTCTTCTGTTCCTTTTCCTTTTATTTGATTTCTTTCGGCGATTTGGTTTCTAATAACATTTACGTTACAGTTGTTAATGCCGACGGAATTATTAGATCAGTTGTTTTGTACATCTTTCGGATTCGAATGCCTGAGGTTTCTAGAATTAATGCGATTTTTTCCGGTCTTATTGGACATTTATACATTGTGATTTTAAGTTTCTTTCGCCATTCATATCGGTTATTGTATGCATCTATTCATATTTGTTCTATTGTGCAGCTTGTTTTTCATGTGAATCTCGTTTTCTCTATCTCCTGCGAATTACTTACTTGAATTCTGTTTCCGTCCTTTTCTGGATTTCAATTAATTAGCATTACGAATGGATGAACCTGACCGATGGTGATTCTCGTAATTTCGCTGTCTTTTGTTTAAACTTTCAGGGCTTCGACTTTGTGCAGATTAGACTTTCACTGTCTAGGAACATCGTCTTTGCCTTGGCAAATCGCTTACAAAATTGATAATTATCAGAGAGATCGAGCCTTTTGAGTTGGTATACTTGACATTTCATTACAACTATGGGAACCGGACACCGGTATACATATGCTAGTTGTTCGTCTTATTTGTGTATTGTCTCCTTGTCATTTTTCTGTTAGTTTTTCATACTGTGCTAGTTTATGTGGTTTATTGGCTTTCATATTCTCTTCACAGTGGAGGAACTAGAAAAACAAATGACAGTGCAAGGATTATGCTCACAACTTTAGTGGGAGTGGTCTTTGGATATTTTCTTGGTGCTTCATTTCCTTTAGTGTCTCTAAATAAGGTGTGCTTCGCTTCATCTGAATGTCAATGCAGCCCCTTATGCCTACATCCATTTGATATATTTCAAAATTTACAGATTAACTTACCTTCAAGCCTTATATCATCTCTTGATGTAGCCATTGATGTGCAAAGATCTCCTAGTATCAGAATAACTGAGATACCTGGAATAAACAAAACATCTAAGGTATTATTGTTGAATTCAGCAATTATTCTTTAGGGGAAAAGAAAAAAACTAAAATTTCATGCAGACATTTTTTGCCTTCTGTTTATTGATAAATGGGCGCAAAAGTTTGACTATCTAAATGTGTTTGTTATGGTTCTAATAAATTGCTGGTTTCTCACAATTTCTCTTATTTTATTTATAATCTACCAGATATATGTGCCAACAAATCCTCGTGGTGCAGAGTCATTACCTCCCGAAATTGTTGCATCCGAATCTGATTTTTATTTACGCAGATTATGGGGTAACCCCAGTGAGGTATATGTGCATTAATGTCTAGCCAAATTATCATTGTTGGTTGATCTCGAGTTCTTATTTTTAGAAAGAACTTGGAACACGTTCTAAATGTTTTGTTGTTTCCTCTTTATATGGAAATGGCTCTATCCGCTCTCAAAATAATTTACAGTTCATTTTTAACAGTGGCAATTTTTTGTGTAATTTTTTAGCGATTCCGTTAAGTCTATCAATAATATCCTTAAATTTGTGTAATTTTTTAGGGATAAGTGGGGGGAGCAGAGGAGCTTTATCATAATTTCTAATAGCCAATTTTTGTATGATCTATTTCTGCATCTGATATTAGCTGTAGAGGATCTTTTTCTTATCAACATTGCAACTTAATTGCCTCGAAATGATTTAAGCCTATACCGAAAGCCCTTAAATATGCAGGATCTCGATAAAAAACCGAAGTACTTGGTTACATTCACTGTGGGCTTTGATCAGAGAAAAAATATTGATGCAGCAGTGAAAAAGGTTATATATATTGACAATTGTTGTTCATATTGTTTATACAAATAACTACCTTGTGAAGGCTCACGTTTGATCTTGTTGTATCAGTTCTCTGATAATTTTACAATTGTGCTGTTTCACTATGACGGCCTGACTACTGAGTGGGATCAGTTTGAGTGGTCAAAGACTGCAATCCATATCAGTGTCAGGAAACAAACAAAATGGTAAGTTCTGATATTTTGTATGGTTTGGGTATTTCATCCTGTATAATTTTTGTTACAATTGGAACCTGAATCACATTTTTATTGAAAAATGGATATTTAAGATCTTACGAAAGAAGAAGATTCAGTTTTTTGTTTTCTTATTTCTTTTTTCTTTTGCACTCCAGGTGGTACGCAAAAAGGTTTTTGCACCCAGATGTTGTAGCTGCATATGATTATATTTTTATATGGGATGAAGACCTTGGAGTTGAACATTTTAATGCAGAGAAGTAAGCATATTTTTCTTTTATCCTTTTGGTGACGTTTGGTCCGATGCTATTTATTATAGCTTGCTCATATTGATTTGACAATCAGGTATATTGAGTTAGTGAAAAAGCATGGTCTGGAAATCTCCCAACCTGGACTTGAGCCTAATAATGGACTGACATGGGAGATGACAAAGAGGAGAGGTGACAGAGAGGTTCATAAGTATGCTATTTTCTCTTTGGGTGGTATATTAGATTCTCACCTTTCATATATACTTTGGATACTGACATGCACGTTTCCAATGGTGAAATAGGGAGACGGAAGAGAAACCAGGCTGGTGTAGTGACCCTCAGTTGCCTCCATGTGCTGCGTAAGTTTTTTTCTAGCCCAATTATGTTTCTCTTCCTTAGCAGAATATTATAAGCCGAGAACTTTGTACATGGATGAACTTAAAAGTAGTTGATGCACTTAAAGTGGTCAATATCTTTTCTATATGGAGTACTATGAGATATTATGTTTAGTGGAGAACTACTAACTGGTGCCGATCTAGTCATATGATGTCCTCATTAGTAGATCACTGGTTTCAAATGTCACAGGTTTGTAGAAATTATGGCTCCTGTTTTTTCGCGTGAAGCGTGGAGATGTGTTTGGCATTTAATTCAGGTGTACTGTTACTACATAATACGGCAGTGTTGCTTGATGATCTATAAACTTTTGCATCTACTTGTGACCTTAAGATTTTTTTTTTTACTTGCTATATCTCATCTCAGTAGTTATTTACTTGTAGAATGATTTGGTACATGGATGGGGATTAGACTTCGCTCTCAGAAGATGTATAGAGGTCAGTAATTTCTCTCCTATTGTTATCCCTTTTGTGAGCCTTTTGTCTGCCATTTTTTTTTATCTGGTTTTTAACAGCTTCCTTTCAAGGAGCATTGTTGAAAAATAAAAATTAAAGGTCTATCTTTTATGCATATACCTTCTGTATGAGATCATGAGATCAGCTCTTTTGTTCTGATGGGTTCCTTTCCTGCAGCCTGCACATGAGAAAATTGGTGTAGTTGATTCGCAGTGGATTGTTCATCAAGTAATTCCTTCTCTTGGGAGTCAGGTGAGTTACATTTACATGCCATATGTGTTATTATCTATTTGGCTTCATGTGTGGATGCAAATGCAGACACTCGTATTGTATCTGTGTTATTGTCTATGTTTCCTTATTTTCCTTTGCTCTTCACCTCTTAAATTTAGGTATCTTTTTGAAATAGGTTCCATATGTTTGATATTTTATACTTAATTATCTATTTACTTTCAGGGAAAATCTGAGAACGGGAAGGCTCCATGGGAAGGGGTAAATATCAATGATAGCTAGTCTTTAGTATGCGAATTTCTATACCTGGGTTCAATCTCTTGTATTTTGTCAGACCAACTAAACTTGTTATTTGTTCCTTGTTTTGACCTTGCAGGTGAGAGCAAGGTGCAGAACTGAATGGACTGAGTTCCAATCTCGGCTTGCAAATGCGGACAAAGCATATCTGGCTCAGATTAATAAGGCCAAACGTTTATAGAAGAGAGACCTCTCTTCTGAACCTGTCACATGTACATGTCCTCTTCTAACCTTGAGGGCTTCTCCAATGGTGTCCTTGAGCGAGATCTCTCTCTGATTCATTTGTTACAGGATTTTCATTTTGTTTAGTGATGGAGAAATAATTCATATAAAAGCAAAATACACATCAAGTCATTTTATTACCGGTTTCGTTCTATGTAGTGTGTCAATGTTTGGGTGATGGGAGTCAATATACCCAAGTTGTTTCAGGAAAGAAGTAATATGAATACAACACAAGTTGTTTGTTTTTTTTACTACTTTTTTCCCCGTTTGAATTTAGTTACAGTGTCCAGAATCCTGCTGATCTAATGTCGACTGCCCATCTGTCACCGGAGATGACGATCGACCATTGGTAATATTTATTTGAAACTAAGATATGGTTGCCGTCATTAAGAGAACCCTTTATTGAAGGCTTAACAATGCTAAGTCTGGTGGCTTAGCCTTGGAGTAAGATCCAAGGTTCCTCACCTAACAATAATGGAGTTTTCAGACACCCAACTTCTTTTGCTTGCATTGATAGACAACTGAATGTTCAGTTCACCATCCTGACTTGTCTACTAAGACTCAATATTAAGCATATGCTTCAAAACATCCAATAGTGTTTAGTTAAGTTATTTTATTTTATTTTTTTAGAGAGTAATTATATTTGTTAAGTGAATTACGTCATAATCGTGCGATAATCGCACGAGATGGGTGTGTTGGTCGTTTCAGATCAAAATGTTAGGCACTGTAACTGTAATTTGAAAATGGAGGGCTTTGAGGGTTATGGTTGCTGCTTTGCTTTCTTCCACACACACACTCTTTCTTTAAGCGGTAGGCACCAACCTTTCATCCCCCCTCCCCCGCCCCACCAAAAATATAAGCCACCACGATCCTACATTCTCCTTCAAGCTTTCAATCTCTCTTCCAAACTACCAATTGAATGATGTTGTAGCAGCCTATGAAATCTTGAACATCTCTCACTCAAAGCACACTTGCTTGTTTTGTTTGATTGATCGTTTCAACTTTGATATCAGAAATGGGAGAAATCTCAAATTTCCAACTGGGTGTCGTTGGGGCACTCTTCCTCTCAGTAGCATCCTCTGTGTCCATTGTTATCTGTAACAAAGCTCTCATGAGCAACCTCGGCTTCCCTTTCGGTACGTATTCTATCCAATTCTTAAGCATTTGGTCGTAGTTTAGCCTATAAAACGGATCCGATCATAACATGTTCACTTTCTATATTGCAGCAACTACTCTAACTAGTTGGCATCTGATGGTCACATATTGTACTCTTCACGTCGCTCATCGCTTAAATTTCTTCGAATCCAAACCCATCGACACAAAGACCGTCGTGCTCTTTGGGATGCTCAATGGCATCTCCATTGGATTTCTTAACTTGAGCTTGGGATTCAATTCTGTTGGATTCTACCAGGTTGGGTTCATGAGTTCTCTAGCAAACTGATCGATAGTTTTACAATAATTATGGTTTAACCTTGTGGGGGTGGGGTTTGTTTTCCTCTACAGATGACAAAACTTGCAATCATACCATTCACTGTTATGTTAGAGACTATATTCCTTAAGAAACAATTCAGGTACAAACTTTTTCTCCTCTGCCCATTCCACTCACAAAGAACAGTTCATATTTCTCACTTGGATTCTTGTTGCAGCTCCAAGATTAGGCTCTCTCTTTTCCTCTTGCTGGTTGGAGTTGGCATTGCCTCTATCACTGATCTCCAGCTCAATTTCATGGGCACTGTTCTTTCTCTCTTGGCTATCATAACAACCTGTGTTGGCCAAATTGTATCCTTTTCCCTTCTTTGTATGCATAAACTTTCAAGAATTTCTTGTGTTATTTCTTAACTTGGTGTTTGATTCAGCTAACCAACACTATACAGAAGAGGCTGAGTGTTTCTTCTACCCAGCTGCTGTATCAGTCTGCTCCATTTCAAGCAGCCATTCTGTTCGTCTCTGGCCCTTTCTTAGACCAATGTCTTACCAACAAAAACGTGTTTGCTTACAAGTATTCCCCTGTGGTGCTGGTATGTTAGTTACTGTCCACTGGTTTCATTGCATTGTTCTTATAATTCTCTTCTTTTAGATGAATGCCGGTGATGTTGCACATGCAGGCGTTTATCATCCTTTCTTGTTTGATATCTGTGTCTGTCAACTTTAGCACGTTTTTGGTGATTGGAAAGACGTCGCCGGTGACATACCAGGTGCTCGGTCACCTCAAGACTTGCCTTGTTCTTGGATTTGGCTATACTCTTCTTCATGACCCCTTCACTGAGAGGAACCTCATTGGAATTCTAGTAGCCATTGCTGGGATGGGATTGTATTCATATTTTTGTACCCAAGAGAGTAAAAAGAAGCAGGGTGACCTCTGTTTAGGATCTCAGGTACTACCGGATATCTGTTTGCAACGATGTGTTTACGCTGGATTATATCTAAAATTGGGTTTGGATTTGGATTTGGATTTGTTTCAGATAAAAGATAAGGAAACTGCAGCTCTTCTAGCAGGAGTTCATCAAGATAAAGAAAGCCATGAAGTGAAGAAATCAAACAAGGATTCTCTGGTGTAATTAAGATGTATTTAGATATTGTGAAGAAAGTTTTGTTTTTTTGTTTTGTGAGGGAAAGATGGATTTGAATTCTTGAAATAAACACACACCCATTTTCGTACTCGTCTAAATCTAAATTCTTTTTGTTTGTGCATAGAAGGGAGGGAGGGAGGGAGAGAGAGAGAGAGAGAGAGGAGAATGAAATTGGATCACATGGGTTTGGCAGTGGCGTGGAAGCCGTAATGGGTGACTGCAACTTGTCGGTATAGGCGGCCCACACTAACAATTTGATAGCACTTAGGCCCAACTTAAGCCTCTTCTTTTTTAAATGATGCACCTTTTCATTTTCATTTTTGTGTTTTTTTTTTTGTTTGCATTGGTTCAAGTACATCGGTAGCTGATATTGTCATTTTTTAGTTTTTTTTCTAGGTTTTCCTTTAAGATTTTAAAACGCTAGTGAGAGATTTTTACACTGTTATAACGATCTCTCAAGATTTTAAAACATGTCTATTAGTAAGAAGTTTTCACACCTTTATAAGAAATGCTTCGATTTTCTGTCTGATCGATGTGAGATCTCACAATCCACTTTCTTTGAATTTCCAGCGTCCTCGTTGACACATTGCCCGGTACTTGGATCTAATACCATTATTACAAACCAAGCCCACCACTAGCCGATATTGTCCTCTTTGGACTTTTACTTCTGGGCTTCCACTAAAGAAAACGCATCTGCTAGGGAGAGGATGTTTCGTTTATGTACAATCGATGTGGGATCTCACAATCCACCCCTTGGGGATCCAGCATCCTCGCTAGCACATTGCTCAATTCTTGGCTCTAATGTCATTGCTACAACTCAAACCCACCGCTAACAGATATTGTCCTCTTCCCATATTGTCTTCTTTAAGCTTTCATTTTTGGACTTCCCCTCAAAGTTTTAAAACGCATCGGCTAGAAAGAGGGTTATAGACCCTTATAAGAAGTATTTCACTCCTTTATCAAACTGATGTGAGATTTCACAGTCCACCTCCCTATCAACCTGACGGGAGGCCTAATATCTTCACTGGCACACCGCCCTATACCTGGCTCTAATACCATTGTTACAACCCAAACCCTCATTAGCATATATTGTCCTTTTTGTGCTTTCTCTTCTAGACTTCTTCTCAAGGTTTTAAAACATGAGTAACACTTCATTCCCTTATCCAACTAACGTGAGATCTCACGCATTTCCTCTTTCATTAATATATATTCAATAACAAATCTTACCATTAAAATCACCCACCAATCAAAAAATTTAAAATTGTTCGAATATCATGTTGAATTATGAATCAACTAAAAAATTGAAAGAGATACATACATTAGGGATAAAATGAAAAAGGGGCATGCTCATGAATGTGGTTGATATCTATTAGTAGTAGTAGGGTTGCATTAATTGAGAGGTCATCTCTTTTAACTATCTATCTTTAATCCCTATGTCGGTATCAATGTTGGTTCCAAAACCCAACTAACTCTACATTTTCAATCTCTTTCTTTCTCACTTTTTTTTTTCTTTTTTCTTTTTTCTTTTTTCTTTTTCCTTTTCCTACAAAACCCTAAAACCCTACCCTTTCCTCTGCCACGTCATCATCACTTTCATGACAGCGATTCACCAATACTTGTCATAAACTTTGTCCAATTCCTCCTGATGCGACATGTCGGCATTCACGTTACTACCTTCACCCAAGACCCCCTTCTGTCTCCTCCAATCATCCTAATTTTTTTTTTTTTAATGTCTATTTATTTTAAATTTGGTCACACAAAAGGATGTGGGTGTCGTATCCCATGTCGTCATGTCGTTTTTCAGTGTCCATAAACAAATTAAATATTAAAAATACTCCGTAATTTTCATTGATATGGATGTGAGATCTCATGTCGGTTGGAGAGGAGAACGAATCATTCGTTAAAAGGGTATGGAAATCTCTTCATTGCAGACACGTTTTGAGACCGTGAGACTCACGACGATACATAAGAAGTCAAAGTGAATAGTATTTAATAGTAGTGGGTTTTGATTATTACAAATGGTAACAGAGCCCATCACTAGACATTGCAAGACACTGGTTGGAGTAGGGTTAGACTCTCTCCATAATAAGCGCGTTTTAAAATCGTACGATAATACATAACGGGTCAAAGTGGACAATATTTACTAATGGTAAACTTGAAAATTCATCGACAAATGTCAAGGAGTAAAAATAATATTAAAATTTGGGTTGGAAGCAGTAATTAAAATTAAGTGGTAGAGAAGAGTAGGATGGTGCTCACAACGCATTAATTAAAATTTTCTAATTAAAGCACATGAATATTAATTATCAGTAGATAATAATTAATTGTTTCATCCATTTGTTTTTCACAAAAAACAATTAAAAAAAAGAAAATCACCCATTATTAATAACTCATCTCTCTTGGGTTTTCTTTTTTTAATCCCACTTTCTATTTTAAATAATTAATATAGTGCAGAAAATAGAAAGACATGAATTAATATAGTGCTGACTGTTATTATTATTTTTAATTAAAGCCTAAATATATTTTTTACTTACTATATATATTTAAATGCTTAAAGCTATAGCCTTCAATACTATAAAAATAACATTTAAAAAAAAAATAGAGAAATTACTTTTTTAAAAATTTTAATTTAATAAATTAAACCCTTCATTTAAGATAGTTTTGTGGGTGTGGTTGTAATAAATGAAATAAAATGATTTTGGAAGTTGATCTAAAAAGGGATAAAAAGAAAAAAGAGGAGGGGAGAGCGCGTGAGGAGGTGAAGAACACGCGCGAAAGAAATAAATACACAGAGTCAGCTGAAGAGTAAAAGAAGAGAGTAAAAACGGGAAAAGGGCATCTGTGTCGTCCTGCTTCTTCATTCACTGTGCTGTTTCTTTGTTT
Organism: Cucurbita pepo subsp. pepo; assembly: GCF_057944985.1. Lineage (NCBI taxonomy): Eukaryota > Viridiplantae > Streptophyta > Magnoliopsida > Cucurbitales > Cucurbitaceae > Cucurbita > Cucurbita pepo. The sequence continues at coordinate 4,844,430 of NC_141802.1, forward strand.
TGGAATTTGATGTTCATCGTCAATCCACCATTTCATTCCCTTTTAATCCATCCCACGATACGATAATACGATACGAATCCAATCCAACAATACCCATAATCCCCCCCCCCCCCCCCTCCCTTCTCTTTTCCCTTCGTTTTCCTTGTTTTCAGATTCTTTGATTCTTTGTTTGTTTGGTTGTTTTGTTTTGTTTTGTTTTGTTTGTTTCCTTCAACCAAGAAAACCCCTCGCTATTTGGGATCAGATCGTCGCCGGATCATCTTTTAATCGTCCTCTCTCTTTGATCTGACGCCACTTTGGCCTCTCTGTTTTTGCCCTTTTCTTCTGTCTTTTGAATGCTTAAGAGGAAGAAGAAGAAGGGGAACGGGTTTGTTCTTGACGGGTTTCTCTTCTTTTTGGTGTTCTTTGTTTACTGGGTTTGTTGTTGTTCTTCTTCTTCTCCTTCCTGGGTTTTGACTGAAATCACCTCTGCTTCTCACTCACATCATCGTGTCTGTTTCTGAAATCATTTGGGTTTCTTTTGGAATTTCGTTTTCTGGGTTGTATTTGACTTTTTATCTATGAACTTGAAGCAACTGAAGATGCTGAATCTGAGCCTTTTGAGTTTGATTCTCACATTCCGACTCTGAGCTTCGTTTTTATTTTCGACTGTTCTTGGTAAGGCAAATCTGTTTGTTCTTTCAATCAAGGAATCTGTATTATTGGCGATAAACAGAACTGGGATTTCCTGTCCCATTTCAACAGAGTAAGGTGAGAATAATTTTTTCGTTACAATAAATCCCGATTCAATTATTTCATGGCTATAGCCTTGGGTTCTCGATTTTGATCAGTTAATGTAAGTCGCTTTGTTTGCCTGGTTATAAATTAAACACGGAGGATGTTTAATTTCATTCAACTTTGAAGGCACTGTTCCTCAGTAGTTTTGATTTTTTTTTTCCCTTTTCTCAGGCATTGCATTTGGGGGAAAACGCAATCATTCGAATGAAAGAAGCGGATAAGAACTTGGATCCTCAACTATGGCATGCCTGTGCGGGAGGCATGGTCCAGATGCCTGCTATTAACTCCAAGGTCTTTTACTTCCCTCAGGGTCATGCCGAGCACGCTCAGGCCGCCGTCGATTTCACTTCTTCACTTAGAATCCCGCCGCTTATTCCATGTAGAGTGCTCGCCGTCAAGTTCTTGGCTGATCATGAAACGGATGAAGTTTATGCGAATGTACGACTGGTTCCACTGGCGAATAACGAAATTAATTGCGAGGAAGAGGGTGGTTTTGGGAGTAATGGGTCTGAGAATAACATGGAGAAACCGGCTTCCTTTGCCAAAACGTTGACCCAATCCGATGCTAACAACGGCGGTGGGTTCTCGGTTCCGAGGTACTGTGCGGAGACGATATTTCCGAGGCTGGATTACACGGCGGATCCGCCGGTTCAGACGGTGATTGCTAAGGATGTCCACGGCGAGGTTTGGAAGTTTCGGCAAATTTACAGGGGGACGCCTCGTCGGCATTTATTAACTACTGGGTGGAGTAGTTTTGTCAATCAGAAGAAGCTTGTCGCCGGCGATTCGATTGTTTTTCTGAGATCCAAAAATGGCGACCTCTGTGTTGGAATCCGGCGAGCCAAACGGGCAATTGGGTGTGCTGCTGATCACCCATATGGCTGGAATCCCGGCGGTGGAAATAGCATCCCACCCTACGGTGGGTTGACGATGTTTCTGAGAGATGAGGACAACAAGTTGAGTAGAAAAGGGTCTTTGAGTTCTAATGGTGGTGGGAATTTGAGGGGAAAAGGCAAAGTTAGGCCAGAATCAGTGATTGAAGCGGCGGCGCTGGCAGCGAGTGGGCAGGCGTTTGAGGTGGTTTATTACCCACGCGCCAGCACGCCGGAGTTCTGTGTTAAGGCCTCATCGGTTCGAGCCGCCATGAGAATCCAGTGGTGCTCTGGTATGAGGTTCAAGATGCCATTTGAAACTGAGGATTCTTCTCGGATTAGTTGGTTTATGGGCACCATTTCCTCTGTTCAAGTTGCTGATCCTATCCGCTGGCCGAATTCTCCATGGCGGCTTCTTCAGGTAATCTCCTCCTCCTCCTCTGATCCGGACTGTCACTGAACTGCATTTATTCAACTGCCATGCTGCTTTTTAGTACCAAAGTTCTGATTTTGTCTGGTTCTATGTATTCATAGTTTCAGTTTCGTGAATTTTAAGATTTCTAGGAGCTCATAAAGATGATACTCTTTCTGGGTTTATTTGCCTTTTGACATATCGTTCATTCTCTATTTGGGCTTGCTGATGAACTTGTTTTGCTTGAATTCAAGAGCTGATTTGTGAGTCCCGCACTGGTTGGAGAGGGGAACGAAGCATTACTTATAAAAGTGTGGAAACCTCTCCCTAGTAGATGCGTTTTAAAACTCCGAGGGGAAGCTCGGAAGGGAAAGCCCAAAGAGTACGATATCTACTAGTGGTGGGTTTGGGCTCTTACAAATGAATTCATAGTCATAGTCCCCTAATGGGGTGGATTGTAAGATCCCACCTTGGTTGGAGAGGGTAATGAAGCATTCCTTACAAGGGTGTGGAAAACTCTCCCTAGTAGACATGTTTTAAAATCCTGAGGGAAAGCACGGAAGGAAAAACCTAAAGAGGACAATATATGCTAGTAGTGGATTTGGGCTGTTACACATGGTTTTAGAGCCATTCACCGGACTGTGTTCCAGCGGCCGTGGATTGTGAGATCCCACATTGTTTAGAAAGGGGAACAAAACATTCCTTGTAAGAGTGTGAAAAGTTCTCCCTAGCGGACGGTGGGCTTGGGCTGTTACATGAATTATATTAGTTAGTGACACTGTTGAAGTACAGTGGTTTATAGGGCCTTTAAATTAGTGGCACTGTTGAAGTACAGTGGTTTATAGGGCGTTTAAATTGCCATTTCTTGTATCAGCCACCAAGCAGTAAATTTCAATGTATCTTGAAACGATTGGTTTATTACTATAGGCTCAATGGTAAGCTACAATTTTGTTGATATCTTGTTCTTGGATTTATGTGTGGTAAAACCTACTACTGCAGGTGACGTGGGACGAGCCAGATTTGCTACAGAACGTGAAGCGTGTTAGCCCATGGTTGGTCGAACTGGTATCGAACATGCCCGTCATTCAACTATCACCATTCTCTCCACCAAGAAAGAAGTTTCGACTACCTCAACACCCCGACTTTCCCCTCGACAGCCAATTCCAATTGTCGTCGTTTCCAAGCAATACCCTTAGGCCAAGCAGTCCCATGTGTTGTTTATCTGATAACACTTCTGTAGGCATACAGGGAGCCAGGCATACTCAATTTGGAATATCTTCCTCAGATTTCCATCTCAACAACAAACTTCAACTTGGGCTGCTTCCATCCAGTTTTCAGCAGCTTGATTTTCACTCCAGAATTTCCCATAGATCGGTTACAGACCACAGAGGCAGCGGCAGTCAGAACTCGTCGGCACTGCTCAATGCGGAGAACACTGGTCCGAAGTTGGAACGATCCGATTCTGTGAAGAAGTATCAGTTTTTACTCTTTGGTCAACCTATACTCACTGAACAGCAAATCACACGCAGCTCTTCCGGTGACGTTCACTCACCTCGGACCGAGAAAAGTTCCTTAGACGTGAATTTGGAGAGAGTGAAATTCCTATCTGATGGCTCAGGATACACTTTCAAGCAGCAGCAGATATCTCCAAACAAGTCACCGGGAGCTGGATTTCCATGGTACCAGGGTTATCAAGCCACTGAACTCGGCCTAGACATCGGTCACTGCAAGGTATTCATGGAGTCAGAAGATGTAGGCCGAACGCTTAACCTTTCGGTCATTGGCTCGTATGAAGAACTATACCGGAGGCTGGCAAACATGTTCGGAATGGAGAAACCAGACATTCTTAGCCATGTCCTTTACCAAGATGCAACAGGTGCTGTCAAACAAGCTGGAGACAAACCATTCAGGTATCATATCAACAATTCTGTTAGTTGATTTCTCTCTTACACACTCACTCACCATGTTCCTCGCATATGATTTCATTCAATCGTGTTCTTCCTTTTGATTTCAGTGATTTTATCAAAACAGCTAGAAGACTGACGATTCTAACTGACTCGGGGTCGGACAAGATGGTCGGAAGGTAAGTTTCGATTTGTTGGTGCCATGTTTGTTGTAGCTGTATGTATGCAAGTTAGAAGAAAAGAATGAATTTTGGTTGAAAATTTGTTTGTAGGAGATTGATGGATGGACTGCGAAGTGGTGAAAATGGATTAGATTCCTCAAACAAGACGGGCCCCTTGAGCATATTTGCATAGCCTCGCCTCTTTTCTGATTGTGTTTGTGATATAAGAACGAATGATGAACCCAACAACACTATCTGCAGAATTCTGCTACCTTTATTTTCAATCATTTCATCACCCATCTTCTTCTCTTATTTACTATGTATCATCAAATGCAACTGTTCATAATGTCTAACTCGATCTTAATGCCTCCTAATGTTATGCATGTTTTGACCCCGATATCATTCCAGCTGAACTTCCATTTAGATCCCTATAATAGTTACTTTGACCCGTTACGTATTGCCTTCAGGCCCACCATTTTTAAAATGGGTCTATTAAATGGATAAGCTTTGCACATGGATTGGGGAAGGGAATTAAATGCATAATGTTTTATACCAAACCGGTACTACACCTGAATGAATGAATGACAGTGTGTAGGGCAAGTGATTAAAAAAAAATTGGGGGGTTGGATTTGAATTATGAAGAGAAAAGGGGGTTTTGTGCAAATAAGAATAATATTTTAAAATTTAAGTTGGAAGTCCAAAGCAGGCACACGTGGGAATGGGGCAGAAGTCACGTGGCGTCCACCTTTTTGTGTCGCCGTTTTGGTGCTTGAGCTTGTGCTTGTTTCATGGTGCAGCTGCTTGGGAGTCGGAGGTTTGACTCTCCACCCCCTCCTCTTTTTCATTCAAACTCAATTTTATTAATTACATTAATTAATCACATTAATATTATAATATATAACATCCATTAATACAAATCCATAATTAATTGCTGATGATGATCCCAATGTGAAACTAAAAGCAGACAATTGGTCAATGATTTTGAACTTACCGCCAACCCAATCACTTTTTATATTATTATTATTTATACAATTCTTGCCTAAAAAAAATGAAAATAAAATACTAATCTAATCAACGGATATAACTAGGTCAGATATTGATACATTTACTTTCTCATTAGAATAAGTCAAGTTACCTATCGATCGTTTTGAAAATAACATGATCTTATTATTTTTTTTTTTTTAATTAAAAGAAGCAGTAAAAATACTTAAAAATGCTCGCTTATAGCACGAAGTTGAATGGTGAGTCATAACATAAATATAAATAAATAAATAAATAAATAAATTAGGAGAGAAAAAGGGTATTTTGGGTTGTGTTAATGGGTGTCATTTTCATGGATTATATATATATATATATATATTTCTTTAACTTTGACATTAAGCAACTTCTGTGTTTTACACGTGATCCAAGAACCCACAACTCACAACTTTTGTCCCAAAAAAAATTAAATTGAATACAAAATACATTAAAATTTATATTTTGTGGGAAAATTATTTTTAATTAAGCTCTCTTTTAAATAAAAAAAAATAGAGATATTTATCATTTAAAAAAGGCCTATTATGCGTGTAAAAGTAAAGAAAATCATATTTAAAATAGTAGTTGTATAATTTAGTAGTATTTTTTAAAATTATATTATACTTTAAATAAATAAATGTATTATATGCCCATCCACCCACGCAACAATCTCCTTCTTTTACCACATTAATTAAACCATTATATTATATTATTATTTGATTAAAAATATTATTTTAGTTTTTTTTTTTTTTTTTATAATCAAAATGTATTTACTCTCTATTAATAATTTTCGTAAATTTTAAAAATATACATGATCAAGTATGATAAAAAATAGATTTCACAATAAGTTTTAAAATTTATGAAATTATAAAAACTAAATTAAAAACTAAAAATGAGGTGGAATTTGGTTAGTGAATAGTTAAGGAAGTAATTAATGAAATTAATATTAAAAAAACATGATTAATTAGGCGGAAAACGAAAGGTGTAGAAGGTCAGGGGCAGGCATACGAACGGAAATTCAGCGGGCAGTGGGTGGTCACGTCGAGGGGGTGAATGTGAGTTTGTCGTATAATGGGCAAAGTGGTAATTTGGTAGCAAGCGACAGAGATTTGATGACGTGGCGTCTATACCCGCCCGTGCGGTGAGTTTTTCTTGCATGCGTCCCCATCACAGTCCTAACGAACCAATTTTTTTCACCACACGCGGCGCGTGATGTGTACGCTATCTGAGCGCTAACGTGTACGGAGCAGATCCTCCGGTAGTATTTGATAGGGATTTTGATCGTTGTGGACCACGCGATATTTGTTTACTTCTCGCGATATGAAACCGTCTCCAAATTTGTACGATAATTTGCTTTCTTTGTTATTAATTTGTTTGGCGATGCAGGAAATTGAAAGCTTTGTCGTTATTGGAGGGAGGGAAAAGGGGTTTATTTCCAGAATTTTAATTACCAATAAATGATTCGGACCAAATTCAATTGGTTACTTCAAACCAATAGTTACTAATTTTTTAGGTCTGGTTTTGTAAATCATTTTGTTATTTACTTTTTTTACTCACATTTTTAAATTTAAGGCCAAGTAAATTAATAAAAAGGTTTAGAGGAAAATGGTCCTAAGTCGCGGCGGACACGTTTACGGACACGTTTACGGACACGTTTATGCATGTTATCCTATAGTAGGATCATGTGATTGTCTCAGAACAACCAAGCTGGTGGGATACTCATGATATGTAACGATTCACTTTTCAAGAGACTCACGTCATGGACCGTCATTTACTTATCTAAGATATTTAAAAAACACAACAATTTAAAACTTTAAAACGACTAAGTTCAAAAAACATGAGACACCATAGAAAGATGTCAAAATATGAATTTAAAACAACTAAGTTCAGAAACATATAAGTACGACAAATATGAGACACCAAACTATCTTGAGCCCTAAAGCCTCACAAGCGTGTGCACACCCTCGCCTCAACTGCTCCACTTAGGTCTCATTTGAAAAGAACTAAAGTAACATTAATGGGTATAAAAATACTCGGTAAGTAATTTGGTTGTAGTTCTTAGTTTGTTCTTAAGTCTTATTCTCATTTATTCATGTTGTTCATTCGGTGTTTTATTCATACTTAAGAGTTCATACCTAAGTTATAGGATATTTTAGGCTATCCTCTAAGTGTACTTGCTTCACCTAAGCCCGATTTGTGGTCACGATAAGGAAGTAATGAGTTCTATTTTCTTAGCCCTATCTAGATTGTCAATTCTCATGGTTCGTTCTTAAGGTTCTAAGGTTCTAGGGTATCTTGGTTATATGTTCTATTAGTCCTTTCATCATCATCATCTTTATCAATCTATATCTCATAGGTTCTCAAGACGGGACTCTAACGTCGGTTCCAACTCATGTTCTCTTCATACCATTATGGACATTGTTCTTAAATTCTCTAGTAAGGATTAGTCTGCATTTCTCTAGTACGCCTCATAAAATAAACATCATAAAGGAGACTATGACCCTCAATTTAGTGAACTCTCATTTATGGTCTCTTACTTTAATCCAAACAAGATCATGAATAATAAGTCATAAGTGGTTGCACAATGAGTTCATAAGGTTCTCATAGGATTCATACATTTTTTGGGCTCAATCCTAGTTCTATCTACAACTGAGGAAGGTATTAATGTAAACTCATGCTAAATGGTAATGGTTCACTAATAGAAATTAAATGGCAAGCCCCTAATAGTCTCTACACATACAAGTAAATCATAACCATTTCTAAAATGTTATTCAAATGCTCAACAATTCAAGTCGAGTTCATGATTAAGAATTAGTTCATGAATCTCTAATTGTCCTCGTATAATAGGATAATCATATCATGCTTTCAATTTTGTTCAATTATGTGCTTTTTCTGTCCTTTTCTTAAATCAACAAGATCCATTAACATTTGATGGTTAATTTGCTCGAAAAAACTTTGGATAGTACCCGTGAAGTTACCTAAAAAATCGAGTTGCGATTCTCCTCTTTCGAGCTTCTTTGTCTAAATTCCCTCTTCAACCTCCTTGTAAAGAGTCTTTCCAACAATACTCCCACAAACTTGAGCCCAAACTGTAACGACCCAGATCTACCGCTAGCAGAGATTGTCCTCTTTGAACTTTCCTTTTCGGGCTTCCCCTCAAGGCTTTAAAACTCGTCTGCTAGGGGAAGGTTTCCACACCTTTAAAATGGTGTTTTGGTCTCCTCCCCAACCAACGTGGGACATCACAATCCACCCCCCTTCGGGGCCCAGCGTCATCGCTGGCACTCGTTCCTTTCTCCAATCGATGTGAGACTTCCTCCAAATCCGCCAAACACGTACTGAAACTCCGTGAATTCGAGGTTCAAACTTCTCCCGACTAGCTTCTCTAATTCCTTTGAACAGTTCAGTCTAAACATCCTTTAATCCAAATATTACATGATAATCCTTAAAGGAGATTCTTTTAAAAAAGAAATCCTACAGAAAACAAAAGAGTATTTGGTCAGTAATGATAGTTTTATTTGGTTGGCTGGACTCTTGAACAAAGGATGTTCATAAAAAACAGTGCAGACGGCCAAACATTCCTCGATGCATGAAAACAAAATATCAAACTAACTCCACTCCACTCCACTCAACTCAACTTACTTGTCCAGACAAATAGAAAAGGTTAATGCAAGTGAGGCGTGAAGTTTTAACCATAGACATAAGAGACTCATATAATAATTTGAACATTATTTCTGAGGTAATCTTAAAGGAGTCACGTTGTAAGAGGGATTTGGTACTGTGTACGTAGTTAACACAAACAGAGGCTTCCAAGCAAAGGCTATTGGTAGAGTAAATAAATAGAGAGACTGGATGGGTTTCTGCTGTGTGAACACTGTACCATATACCGAATAAATGTTGACGCTCACTAAAAGCTTACAAAAGAAGATGAAAAAAAGTAAGGCATTGCAGACGGCAAACGTACCTGTGTGGCCCCCAATCTCTTTCACAATCAAAACATACATTTGATGTAATATTGACATAGAACCACCACTATGCCGTAACCCTACAAATAGGACACACTAAACTGCAACTTGCCTGCTGCTACGTCCAATCAATTCCATAATAGCTAATACACACAAAGAAAAAGGAAAACCCTTCTGCTTCGTCTCAACAAATTTTCTTCTCTTTTTTGGTGAAAACAGAACACACTGCCCACTTGGTGACAGTTGCAGCTCTACGTGCCTAATTTACGCCGTCTAGGTAGGTAGTTCAAACTATTCAATCTACAAAAGTGCACATGTCCCTTTGCATGATCAAGTTCAGATACGTGTCTAATTGTTAATGGGAAAGTGAAAAACTTTTCACCATATTCCTCCAGGTTTTAAAACAATGGTACGTTTCGTTCTTCTCTCCAATCGATGTGTAATCTCAGAGTTCTTGTGTCATTGTTGGCACACTTTCCGGTGTCCCCTTAAGGTTTTGAAACGAGGGTATACCTTGTTCCCTACTCTAATAGATGTGGGATCTCACTATTCCAGCGTTCTCATGACACACTCTAATGTCTTGTCTTAAAACTATTAGTAACAGCCCAAGTCCAAACCAATGAGAGTGTGTTTCATTACTCCCTCCAACCGATGTGAGATCTCACAATTCCAGCGTCCACGCTGGCACACCGCCCAATGTTTGGCTCGTTTACCATTTGTAACAACTCAAAACCACCGCTAGCGAACACTGTCTTTCTTGAGTTTTTCCTTCTTAGTTTCTCCTCAAAATTTAAAAAGTATATCTACTAGAGAGAAATTTCTACGTATTTATAAATAATTCTTTGTTTTACTCATCAATCGATACGAGATCTCACAATATTTTCGTCAAACCATGACTCATTCTCATCTCAGCTAGCAGCAATACTGGAACCCGCTTGAAGGGGGTTGAAAAGAAACAAAAATGGATATCTAGAATATATATACAACTTCATAGAACAATTACAGGTTATATGCAGCTGTTGAAGTATTAATACACTGACAAATGGAAATGGGAATCCAAAAGGACGGTGCATGGGTGCTTTTTATGGGTCGACAATCGGCTTAAAATCTCTGTGGGATTTACTTTCATAGGGGTGGAGACAGCTGTATTGCCCATCATTTCAGTCTCTTCCGACTGGATGGATCAATATTCCCAACTCCCCTAAAGAATCACATCTTGGCGGTTATAGTTAGAATTGATGCCTCGATTGTCCTTGAGATTAAGAAATTTTGCGATTGAATAAATGTCTATTTATCCCACTTTAGATGGTTCACAAGCCTAACTTTAATTTGTAATAACCCTCCACATGAGTTTCCCAGATTAATATCTATCATGTACAATTTTCTTTCCTCAGCAGGCTTTCTACAGATATCAATGGCAGATTACTACCCTTGGGAACATATAAAAATAAAAGTTTAAGATCCACACGTCTAGACGGATGCAAATTACGAATGGACACTCATATAAAAAATGCACAATATTTTATTGATCGGTCTTGATTCCCTAAGAGAAAGTTTCACCTTCATCTACCAACATAATTATACAGCATAGTTGATTTAAAACACAGCAACCTAATGTATGCATTGGAAGCAGATCAAATGTCAAAAATCAAGACATGAATATGATGACAGATTAGCACACGAACCGATACAAGATACAAACAGACGATCTCGACTATATGCCACATAGTATTTAACAAATAAATCAGAACAAGGAGTCATTGTGTCTACTAATTTAAAATTAAATAAATAAATCAATCAATCAAAGGAAGAGACGAATGACAAACCTGGCAGGAACGGCAGATACTGCATCACAGACTGCATTATCAAAGCCACTGCAGGTTGCTCAGATAGCGGCCAATTTTCTAGCTAATCGAGAAACTTAGCATATCCAATTTCATCATAAGAAAGAAGCAACTCTAGTTCGTTAAAAAGCAGTGTACAGTTTTCGTGATCACAGAAGAACGTGAACTTCGAGAATTTATGGGAGCATTCTGACCCCCAAGTTTCAGAAACTATTCATCAAACTCTGAGCAAGACAACATAGCCATCACTACAGTTCTACCCAGAGAACAACCAAAGGAGAAGTCGCCAATCTGAAGCTTGCCAATACGTCCAGCTAATTGAATATGTTGAAATTTTGACATAAGAATCAAGAATGTTCTCATAAATTAAATATGAAGTACGAAGGATCAGGGAAATCCCATGAATCAGAAACAAAAAAATAAAACCCTGAATAATAAGCATAATAGTCGGGTAACAGGTAAATAGTGACACCCACAACGTATTCTACCATCCAATCTCCCACATATAGAAACAAAAATATACTGTACATATATCTGCCCCAAGCACCGATGCTCATGCCAACCGCAATGGTGTCCATGACCGTCGGAAACCACCTTTTCAGGCTTAAAATAACGTAATATGATTGACCCATGATCATTCCAAAACAGTAACCTCATGATCCACTCTCCAGTAGTTTGCATCATTGAACTCCTTGATCCCAGCCTCATTTTCATCGGAATTCTCCTTTTCTGGCACCTTGGGGGCAACGCTCCTCTTCAGTGGCCCTGCTTCCCCAACAATCCCCTCCTTGAGAGCCTGCTCCATAGCCTTCTCAGTGCCCTCTAACTCCACACCAACGAACTCAACATCTTCTTCGAACAATGAGGGCACAGCTGTAGTTTTCTGACTTTGATCACTGCCTTCTGATCCATCGCTTGAGCCTGTTGTAGTTGGAGAGCCATTTGGAAGAAAGGCTTCTCCCCTTGTTGGAGAATTGACATTGGGCGCTGCTAATTCAATTTGAGATAAATCATTGGGATCAGAATTGTCATTGTCCTCAAACGGGTTCATTCTTGAACCGCCAACTTGCAAATCTGATGTTTCACCCCATCCTACCCAGTCAGGCAAAGGCCTGTCTCCATACATATCCCCTGCATCTGGTGTCTCAAACCTGAAGAATCCCAAATCATTGGATGCACTCAACCCAGAGTTTGAGATCCCGTCACCAGCAGGTTCACTCCCAGAAAATCTATCAGGAAGCCCCGACTTTGAACAGGAGGTGTCCACCACAGAATTCTTGCTAATGGTCAACTCCTCCTCGCCAATCACGACCTCATCATCACTGCTGCTGTTACCACCATTAGAAGTTCCATTCAGGTTAATCTCATCCATCCTCTCAGGGGGTGCTGTGCCTGCAGCTTCACTACTAACTCTGTCGTCTTGGAATGCGAACCAATTGGAGTTGGTGAATAGGCTACTGCAAGAATGAAACATTCCATATTATACATTCCACATAGTAGCTCAATCAATAAAAGAAGCTAGCCCGTGAAAAACAGACACAATCGGAAGTTCACATACACTTCCTAGATGAACTTTCTCATAGCCATTACAAAGATAAGAATCAATATATGATGAATTATAATGAAGAAAAGTTCCCTCTTCACGCCCAACATCCCATCCTAAGTGTTCAAGCATATGTAAATATGCCTACAAATGGGCCGTGAACCATAGGAAACAAGCCTGGAGATTCAACAAGAAGAATGTTGGTATAAGAACAAAATCGTTCAAAACTAGATCAGATCATCTACATAATAAAGACCAGGCTTAAGTGAAATAGTCATCCTGCCATGCGACACAATTTCCAGGCAACAATGGTCCTGTCGAGTACTTTCATGTTGATCCAAACAAGGTCAGTTGAATGTCCTATCCGATCAGAGCACATTTACTTCGAAACGTTGTAACCATGAAGTACAAGATCAATCCAATAAAGGGGCATCAAAGAACTTATCTCACAAAGGATTATTTGCCACAGTTACAAACCTAAATATGAAGGCATGATCATAGTCAAAGAGCTAAGCATTTTGCTGGTTTTTTTCATAGTTGATAATTATGAAACTCACCTTCCTTGATCATCACCAAGCCTAAGTGATGATATAACAACCTCAGCAGATTCATCATCAAAATATACATCCTGTACTCAAAGGACACGGCAGATCAGTAAGAAAATTGAGAAAATTTAAACAAGAAAATGAAAAGATGTCCTGCACCCACCACCTAGCTAATACATTGTAAACCGTATTCTTAAAGAACCTCACTAAAACTATGTCAGTGTTCTAACCAAAAACCAACTTCCCACAGTAAACAGAAACCTAGCACTCCATCATCTAAAATAACATTATTACCTCATCATCTTGACCAAGAGATCTAGGGTCCTGCAACCAAAACAAAGAAAGAATACATAAATAACTCCAATCTTCACTCATTCTCCTCCACACACACACAAAAAAAAAAAAAAGCATAAACAGTTGCGCCTGATCAATGTTTGTGCATGCTCTATACCTCCACAGTATCAATATTCCCATATGATTTGTATCTAAAAGCCTGGTTTAGATTATTTGCTAATGCTGACACATCATAATCTCTATCATGAAGGTCATCCTCATCACTATCCCTTGTCCTGTCTTGCAATGCAGTTGGGCGACTGCAAATTCAGAGAAGAATTGTTGAGAATTCAAAAATAGTCCGAGAGGTTAAAGTCCCACCACTCGTTATATATGAGAAGAGCGCTATATAGCATTAAAAGGAAAGTTGCCATTTTGGGAAATAAGTTTTAAATTCAATGAATCCAAATAATTAAAGACTTTCTCTCCGTCTTTTAAAATAGCAGAGAATCAAACAATGTAAAAGGACCCCCAAGAAGCATAAAAATATATTATAACAATAATCTAATAGAAAGCAACAAAATAGAGGGGGAATCGGAAGAAACATACATACAATTTATCGGCGATGAGCATTCTCGAAAAAATATTTTGTTCTATTGATTTGTACTTAAAAGTGAAAGTACTGAATCAAAACTACATTGTCCATATAATAAAACTTCCATACAACTGAAAATATAAAATTGCAGATGCACGTTCATGAGCTTTTGGGAAAATACCAGGGGGCAAATCGTTTTCAGATAAACAAAAATCCTGATATCAAAGAAATGATTCGTTCTCATGAATATAAATTTGGTACAAGCCTATAACAAAACATACCCACAACTCCACCGATAGACATTTTCAACCAAATTGCGTTCATGCAGAGTTGTAGCTTGCCACTCATTCCATTCAGTATTTTCCTGCAAAGAATTTACAGTTATGTCAACCAAACCAAAGATGCCATGCGGTTATTCTAAAATGTCATTGGTCCAAGAAAATGTTTAAAAGAGGGTTGAGTCTTGCATAATTTATCATAATTTATCTAAGAATCATTTTGAATATAGATTGAATACATGCACTTAAAGCAAAGAAAAGGGGGCATCATACTAATTTAGAGTCAAGAAAATACATCAAAAATCATCCATCTTGTCACATCATTAAGAGCTAAATGCAAACAGAAGTGGAAAGGGGAAGTTCCAATTACTAATGACATACATATGGAACAAGCTAGCTACGGAGAAAAGACCTGATTCATAACAGGCTTATAGTGGACTACAGACCATACCTCCTCCAAGTAGCACAAAAAGCCACCCTTTCCTCCGTCAGGAACTTGGGCTAGACATGGTAGTTTTACATTCTACAATATTAAAATTTCTTCCAAGCTAATTATAATCAGGAGGTCAGTTATACTCTACCCTAAACTGAACCTGGATTAATGAGTGCAAATTAAGAGATCATTTTTAAATTAGAACAATTTTGTTTTCCAACAATGCATGACCCAACGTATGTACGGGACAGAGTTAACCTACGTTTCTCAATTTTAACCATGTATCAGAGCTTTCAAATTGGTAAATGATTTATAAATTTTATAATTTTCCAGGAAAAGGAAATGGTTTTTTCACAAATTATAATTATTCAGAAAATATTAGTGAGATGCCAACTATAAACAATGTTGTTAGACGGAAAATGAACATACACATGATATTGAGCATACAGAAGATATGTACGAATACAGCTTTGACTATTGGAGAAACTAAAGTAATCCCATACATACCAGAAGATATGTACGAATACAGCTTTGACTGTTTCCCATCTGAAGAATCTTATTAGAGATTCGTGTAGTATGTCCTAAGTTGCATACGCGTGGTGCCCGCTTTCCAACAGCAGGAGATGTTGGCTACAAGAACAAGAAAATATTTACACCATCTTTAAGCTTCCAGAGATGTCAAGAAGGGTTTGTTTGGTTTTCACAAATAAACTACCTCAACCATGTTTCATTTCAACCACTAACACCAAGGAAATACAGAATCCATGGCAAATTTTATAGACAGATGTAAAATGTATAAGACAAAATGAATCTACGCTAATTTTAAGGCGTGCACTTTTCTTCTTATGTTGGTATATACATGATTAAATGTTATTCCCCCGTCACAATTTGTATCTAATACAATGATGTATATCAGCAAACAAACCATGTCAGAAGATTCTCTACCTGATTAGAATCGGCCAAAATAATTGGATTTTTCTCTGTTTGAAGAATTTTCCCCATCAAATTGCACTCTCGAAGAAGATGATCAACAATGTCATCTTTCTTACTCTCCAAACAAGACATTATAATGTTCTCTACATGATGGTGTAAGAAATTATTACAAGGGTACCTGCATCAGATAACACAGATAAACATAAATATAAAACACAAATAATTTTAAAAATTAATCAGCCGTAAAATACAAAAGATCCTACAAAAATGTTAGATCCCATAAAAATATAATTCTTATCATCTTTCAAGGCTTCAATTAATATGAAATAAAGAATTGCTTACTCAAAGAAAAGATCGATGACTCGCTTAATGGTGCCCGAGTTAATTAATTCCTTCTCTGCAGTTACATTGCCAGTTTTCAGCAGCACTGAAATGAACTCCACAATCTACAACAACAGTACAAAGAATTCATTCAGGAGTTAAACACACACACAAACCATATCAAGTTATAAAACAAAATCCTCTGAAAACTAGAGAAATTAAGAATATTACAGTCACATATGACGTATATTCTAATTTATACAAAACAAATTCAGAACCTACCTTCAAACGATGTTTTCCAAGAGGAGGCCGTAATTCACCATATGTTGTAGGTAATACTTTATCATCAGATGAAACGTTTAAGAGTTTTAGCAAATCACCTGTGAGACAAGTGCTATCAGAAATTAATGTAAGAAAATATTTCCAATTATGGAGACCATGCCGCTATATTAAAAAATCAAAGTGCTATTCATAATGCTGCACTCCGTTGTCCAAATCAAGGGGCTAGATATATAAAAGAAACCACAAAGGGTATACACCTAACAGTAGCAGGTCAATAATCATCAAATTTCCAAATAATTTAATAGCTAATAGAGAACATATTTGTGTTCTCTATTAATTAGCTAATAGAGAACACAAATGTGTGCTGCAACACCATACAGTGAAACAAACATCATAAACTAACCAAGTTTAGGGAGCATTGCACCAACAGTCACTGGATCAACAGGAACTGGGCATTCATACATGTGTTGATTTCGAAATGAATGAAACAAAGGAGAATATGCCGATAATCTCTTAGGATCCAACAAAGAAATGAATACAGAAAGTGAATGCACAAGGCCAGACTTTGAATGTGAATCTTCCAAAGCATGATCAAATATCCTTGCAACAAAGCTGCACAAGAGGTGATTAAGGAGTCAAAACAACTACAATTGTTTTACATAGAAACTGAAGAATAAGAGGTGCTTCTTGATCAACCTGGGGCTAGAAAGTTTGGTAGCAAGAGCAGAGGGGGCATTACGAGCTATAGCACATAATGTTTCGGCTGCATTTGCATGAACCTCGGGCAGATTCTGATCCACGGAACAAAATTAATACTATTTCAGTAATTGATATGACTCAAAGAGTCTATGTAGTACTAGTCTCCAAACTAATAAATGATGAAATATGCTTAACCATGAGGACAAACAGAAATTAATCCATTCCAAACTTGTATCAATTATTGACTAGTACTTCAATACATTTTTTTCTTTCCTATTAAATTTAAATTTCATGCATGTCAACCAGAAGGAACACCGAAAAGAAAACTGAATTTAGCCTTTTCAACTACAACTTCCCATTTTCTTTCCTTCATTATAAGCATTCAGAAATTCCTTTGCAACTATCATACCCCTAAAGGTATCCAACTAATTTGTCCTCACAAAGACTCCGCCATGTGCTGCAAATTGTATAAAATAAAAAATTGTCCTAAATTTTAGAGTTAATAATGAATTCGTGATAATTGAAATCAACAATATGTCCAAATTTACAACTCCATACAGTTCCTACTTCAATCCATTTACAACTAGTATGACATAGCACAAGAAGATGTGAAAAATTGGAGAAAATATGTTGAAGATCCCCACATAAAAGCAACTGTTTTAGTGTATAGCATGAGGCAAACTAAGGACACTCAGATTAAAATGTAACCAGCTAAATATGTGACGTTGTTGGCTTCCACCAGTGTACAGCAGCACAAGCAGTTCAAAAACATTTAATTGGGCCAAAGATCAATGTTAATGCAATTTATCAAATATATAAAATGAACTCAACTTATCAACAGCAATGTAGAGCACAAAGTCTCCAACAACCAATATTTCACATCTATATAATTATACAACAGGCAAAATCTTGATGCAAATGCAATTTATCACTCACAGATGGACTCAGCTTGTCAACAATCATTTCCAGCATATCACTCTCAGACAACCATTGCATCACATCCATAAAATTTGGATAGACATGATCATCAGCACCTACAAGTCGAACCAGAACCTGTATAGAAAACTCCATATCATCAGAGTGTAAACTAGGTAGAATTTAAGATTTTATAGATAGTGAAGCCTCACACGCCTACATTACCTCCATAATGGATGTAATTCCAATTAAATCAACTAATTGGCGCAGTACATTTTGATGAGCCTGCAAAAGGGGAAGAAAAAGCATGAGATGGCTGTTCAACTTCTAAGCTGTAGGACAAAGAAGTTCAAAAGAAGAACTGAGACTAAATTGTAGCTATATGTCGAGAAGAATATAGCAGCTTGCAACCATCAACTGCAGTTGGCAATATCTGACATGGAGTGTTTGATAAAATCCAGCATAATTTAATAAACAATACCACATCTGGGAAACACATTCCAGATACAGCAATAAACAACAGTTACATGAGAAGTAAATCAGTCATGAATGTCTGGGAAGATGAAAGGCTCAATTAATGTGCCTCAAGAGTCGATAATGAGCAGCCTCATAAGATCAACTTTGAAAGAAAAAAAAAACAACACATTCAAACTCAAGAGAACAAAATTATATTGACCAAAGTGTTAGCTGAGAAGGGTTTGCTTTTGAGAGCATAAATTCTTGGTTGATTGAAGAGAAAACATACATAAAATAAAATACAGCTTGGGTAATTCATGTAGTCGAATTATATAGATACATATATTGCAGCCAGACACTAGACAGTGAAAGGAAGTCACAAATAGAGCAAGAGGCAGAAGTAAAGATCTTGTATAGATTGACATACCTGGACATAGTGCATAAGTGGAACTGTCTTCCGTATCATGAGGCATATGATTACCTAATTTTTAGAAAATGAGAAGTTACAAGGTGTAAAACTCCCTTCAGGAGTATACAAAGATCACCAACCCAACCAGAAACTTCATTATGATTACCCAAACTTTAAAGCGAAATTTAAGGAGCAAGAGATGAATCCAATTGCTCAATAAAATTTCAAGGTACCTTGCTGAAATAACCAGCTAACAAAGCACTATGAGGTCGGTCTGGTTCCAAGAAGGAGAAAAGCATGTCCATCAGCTGTAGTAAAAGTAAAATTGTGGTGTTAATTGTTATGTTAACCACATCAATTGTCTTATCAAGTAGATGATCAACAAAAAAAAAATTACAAGCCTGTACCTCTGACTCCTCTACTAAAGTCTTCAAGATAACATCAATTTCACAAGTAAAAATCTCACAGGCAATAAATGGGAACCTAATTCACAAGTTAGTTATCAATAGAGCAGTTTGAAAGCTCGGTGAAGAAACAAAAAACTGAAATGTGGGTGAGTGTAAATAATTAAAATGGTATTACTTGAATGCCCGTTTGCTTTCTGCATCCTTTGGAGGTTCTTCAACAATGTAGCGCAACAATTCTTCCACCTGGGCTCTGTCTCGTAGACTGAATGCAAAAACAATTAACCATTACTGTCCATGTATTAATCATAAAATATTATCACCCGTATAAGACAAGAAAATTCAACAAATATTGAAATAGGCATAATATGATAACAAAAAGATTCATGTTAGTAATAAAAGTAAAAGATATTGATATATTGGAAAAATGAATCCTACAAGTTAACTAAACGACTGTTCAGAGCTTTGCATTCTTGGATTATTTCTTCTTCATCGAGAAGCTCTTCCAATGAGAAATTCTCTTTGTCTAAAATTGATTCCACCTGACAGGGAAATAAATGAAAAGATCAGCAGATGATTAAGTGATGTAACTATAAATTAGGACAATAACATTAGTCCAATTTCCATCACACTGAAATGTACTTCAGTTTACATGCCTCTTTAAAAATAAAAGATAAAGAATTATATGCTTCTATCGCAATACTTTCCTGAGAAACAATGGGAACCCATTCAATATGCGAAGTGATTAATGTTACACAACATGCTGAAGAACCAAACAGGTTACATCTAATCCATTCATACTTCCAAATCAAAGAACCGGTTAAATTTGATTGATATCGTGTTTCCACAGTCAGGAAAAGAAATAGAGAGAGAGAGAGAGGGAGAGATGATAAAGCTATTTTGTTTGCAAGATAAATATCACGTTCCCCAAACTAAGGGAAAACTTTATAATAATTCAAAAAGTTAGCAGAAATGTTATTCAATTCGATATGTATCAATACAATCATGCAGCCTTACTCTGGAATTTAGTTGGAAACAGAGTGCAGATAAATTTAACAGGTCAACTCTTCAGAGGCTAAACTTAAACTAATTCAAAAGGTTAGCGAACGTGCTATTGAAGTCAAGAAGTATCTGTACAATCGAACAGCCCAACTCTGGAATTTCTTGGGAAGCCGAATGCAGATGAACGTAACAGGTCAACTCTTCATCAGTTAACTTAAACCTGACTCAATCAAAAAACCTTTAAAGGGAAAAACACATCTGACAACCAACGCTAGGGCGTTTCAAATTCAGGAATAGTTAAAGCGGGACAACATAGAAAAGAGACACCTAGATGGGGAAGCACCAGTTTTCATTTTGCAACACATGGTATATGCATGTAACATGAATTACAAAACAACGACTACGACAAACACTAACAGCTGCTGGTCATCCAGCTCAAACAGTCCAGTCTACAAACGATTCCCTAAAAAGTATAACTGGATTGCGAAAATCCCAACGTAATTAGGGAGCTCGAACACAAGAAAATGGGCAACAAATAAAATCGAAAACAAAGTAATTAGCCGTGGCAGAAAACAAGATACATTAAAAAAAAAAAAAAAAAAAAAAACAGAAACAAAAAAATCAAGAGTATAAATCCATCCACGATTTTGCAAAGAACAGAAAAACAACCACCCCCTTCTCTGTTCCCCAGCCATTAGAAAAAGACATAGAGTGAATTAGACAGCCATAGTCGGTGTAATTAGATGCAATAAAATCACTTACAGGAGAGGAAGTAGAAAGGGAAGTTAGCCTCCAAAACATGTTGATGAAATCGAAGGAAGAGTAGATCTGCAAGCCCTATTCGCAGGGAAGGGTTTAGCTGGAGAAATGAGGAAAAAAGAAGGTGGATAATCCTGAAAGAGAAGTGCAGCAGCTGTGAGAGAAGAGCTGTAAATCTGAAAACCCTAATTTTAAGGGAGATAGAGATCGGGAGTAGGCAAGGCCGTAAAGATCGAGAGCAATAGAGAAGACAGAGCCACGAATGAAATATTATTTTCAAAGTTCAGAGAAAGAAGGGGACGGAAAAAATATATATATAAAATTAAACTAAATAAATTTTATAAAAAAAAAAATAATATTTTCTAAAAAATTATTTTTCCTGTGATAAATTATTTTTGGTATCTTGTTTTTTATTATTATTTTATGGATGATATTTAAAAAATAGTCAAAAGTCTTAGTTAATTACAGAGATAAAAAATAATTAAAAAAGACCCATTACTAATTATTTGTAAAGTTTCACTTTCAAGACTATTTTTTTTTTATATAATAAAAAATTTAAAATTATATTTTAAGCATAATTTAATGGGAGCTTAAAAAAAGGGTTGGCGTTATTATTGCTTTTAATTTCAAAACAAAGTTAAATTTAAAATTTAAAATTTAAAAATTAAACAATAATACGGACATCGCACCACTTAAAGAATTAATATTTTTAAATGATGTAATATATATATATATATATATTATATTACTACGTGCAGTAAAGATGGAATAAAATAGTGAAGCTGAGTGTTGTATGACGCGGTCCAAGTGGAATTTGCGAGAGGCGTCTTTGAAATTTGAAAGTGACACGTCGAACTAGGCTCGCTGACGTGGCACGAGGGTGTTTTTGGAATTTGGTTGATGATATTAATATGATGCTTACAGCAATTGCATAACATGACTTGTATTTAATGTTCAACGGTAATCACTATCTCTTTAATTTGAATGTTCAACGATTACCATAAGGAGTTCATGAAAAACTCGTGGATTTTTGTGGGTTTAATAATAATAAATTAATTGTTGACTGTGTTTCTTTTTTTATTTTTCCAGGTTCAATTAATTAATAATCATATTAATTCAAATTTAATACTTACCATTTATTTGTATTTTGTAATTTATTATTATTTATTATTATTACTTCAAATTCTTAATAATAAAAATTATCATAATTAACGTTGGAGAAAATATTTATAAATGTTCGTGCAAAACAAAGGAATCTCCCGTAATAAAAGACTTTGTTAACGGTTACTCAATCATGATCTCATATAAATCTTTTGTGACTTTTAAAAGATTTACTCAATGAATCTTTTATGAAACTGAGGTTAAAATTGAATTGTTCTTCCACTTGTAGCATAACTATTAAGTTGCAAAATTGACATCCTTCCAATTACAATGAATTGGACTGACGCATGTACGAATCGACCAAATGAGCTTTGGTTGACCCGTGTACAAGACAGTTTCGTGGACCCAAGGTGACCCATGTATGGGGTCAGGTCTTATGGGCTATGAGCGATCTACACGAAAGTCGAATGAATAGGCCTTGACTCACCACATTGGCCTTTGGGGTGGGTCAACAGAATTGAGCCTTGGCTCACCATTATGCGTCGGGCAATCACGACCTATGAATTGGCCACCGTGAGTCTTGATTCCAAATCTATATAAGTTTTGGATGTACTCCACCTAGCTAGGTTCGTCATAATACATGTAATTCATCGAGTATAAAAATAGAGAAGGAGAAAAATGAAAATTACATCAATGGAGTTATGTAAGTCAAAATGTTGTACAACTGAATACGTATTAGAGTACAAATTAGTAGACAACAGCTTGGATGTTTTTTTTTTACCTAGATTGAATTATTTAAATTCAACGGATTTATAGAAAAAGAAAATTTAATTTATAAACTATATTTTATCAAAAATATGCGTGTCGTACATAATATTTAATTATTGATTTATAAGTAACCTCGATCCATTTGAACTAAATCTATACATGCATCAATATCTTATAATATTTTATTCGATACTTCTTCGAAGTTTGATAAATATGTTTTATAGATAACGAAATGAGATTATAATAATTTAAAAATTTTAAAATAATAATAATGGAAGAAAATAAAAACTATCAATTCCAACCAATTAAGTTAGGGTAGGTTTTATTTTAAAAAATTGAGTGAGACTTCAATTTTTTATTTTATATTTTCAAATAAGAATAATAGGCGAAATTCAAATAGTCGGAATTAATGAACAATATATCTTAAACTGATGCCACGTATGCATTCGTTTATCAAACCTGACCCCACCACTGTCGGTGGGCCAATCATAAGCTGTTGGACAAGTCAAAGTTGACCGAGCAGGATGAGAAGCCGATTTCGGTGCTAGGCGGGGCTGTAATTGGGAGAGAGATGAAGGCGAGGCAGGCGTCGGTTCATCCGGTGGTGGACGAAACTCGGACGACCGGTGGCGGAAACGGCGCACCGATAGGGAGGGCTTTGATTACAAGGGGGTGTCTATGTGGGTTAGAAATAGTGAAATGGTTGGCTTTCTTGTCTCCTCCTGCAGATCACCAGCAGACTGCGGCAGCCTGTGCTTGTGCTGGCATCACAGTTCTAATAGACATCGACGTTGCCCCCTGTTGGGTGAACAATTGTGTGCAGCGGTTTCAATGCTGCAACCGCAATGGCATTCCTTTGCTGCTTCACCACATTGCCTTCCCTTTTCTTCAACTTCTCGTCACTTGCATCACCATAATTCCTTCCTTCAAGGTAAAGGTAAAAGTTAATTTAAGCAAAACTAACCGTCCAAGTCCATTGTTAGTAATTATTCTCGTCTTTAAACTTTTCTTTTTGAGCTTCTAGCTTTTATTAGGGAGAGGTTTCCACCACCTGGTGTTTGGTTTTAAGGGTGTAGAAAAACCTCTTCCAACCATACACATTTTAAAACCTAAATTCAGAAGGAAAAGCCCAAATATGACATTTCGACTAGCGGTGAGCTTGAGCTTGTTAACAAATGGTATTAGAGCCACACACTGGGCGGTGTGCGATTGAGGATGTTGGGCCTCCAAAGGGTGGATTGTGAGATCCCTTGGGGAGAGGAACAAAACATTCGTGATAAAAATGTATAAACTTCCCGTAGCAGACACGTTTTAAAAACCTTGAATGGAGTTAGAAAGCAAAAAAAAAAAAAAAAAAAAAAAAATGACAATATCAGCTAGTAGTAGGCTTGAAAAGTTACAATGCCCTTCAACTTACACTCACTTTTCTTTTCTACTCTTAGTTTCGTTTGGATATTCTTGGCTGATATGGCTGGTATACATATCTGGATAGCATAATGTTTTCATTACAATATAGAAATTTGATGTTTTGTTTACAATATTCTCTCATAAATGTAGAGTCCAATGCTATTGTCTGAAATGGGAACGTTTGTCTTTTATCTCTTGTGTGTATTATTGGGAAAGAATCATTTTTGACTTGCATCCTAAAAACATACATGTTATTTAGGATACGTTTATGGTCAAAATCACTCTTGTCACAGCATTTTCAGTAAAAAAAAAAAAAAAAGACATAAAAAAAGTGATTTTGATAATGTCAAAATCATCAAACACGTCTTTTAATTTGAGATAGAATCAAATGTCATACGTTCTCCTTGGTGCGAGAATTTTTTTGTTCATGTTCTTGTCGATTTGTCACAAAATATAATATATATAAGAATCTACCATATTTACTAACTTTGTAGTTTGAATGGAAAAATTACATGAACCCGAATACGCATTCAATTGTTTACGCTCGTCCTCTCATTATTTCTTACCTAAGTTTAATCTTACTTTTGTTCATTATCAGTCAATTCAAGTAATTGGCTTGGTCGGATTTGCCGGTTTCCTCTGGCGGCTGGCGGCTAAATTTGAACCATACGTTCTGCTTACGTAAGGCTATGATTGAAAAACATTATCATATAATAATAATATAATCACGACAAGAGTTAGTGGATGAAGGGAATAAAAAAAGAATCATAGCCTTCAAAACTGTCTCCTTAAAGGGTCACGTGTTTGTATCTAATTGGGCTCCCCAATATTTACATGAATCAAAATAAAAAGCGATTTAATTAACAATTTAATTAAATTACTTTTGGAAGAGCCATTGGAGAAGCCTTTCAATCAAACAAAAGACCAGTTTATGAAGGAGAAGGCAAGGCAATGGACCGTCGTCTCGTCTGCCTCGAGGACTTTCCATGCAATCGCTTGTTCGTACGAAACGTGTCGCCCCATTGTCGATGCACAGATTCCTCCAGGTAAGTATGCAAATCCCTGATCATAAAACCCAAAACACATTCAACGATATGCATTTCGAACCACGCTAAACCAAGAACGTTGTGTTGCAGTGCAGTGACTGAAAATTTAATCTAATCTACCTGCTGCATTAACTTTGGAAAATCAGAACACAAAGCTTTACGACCCGCCTCGTCGAAAATTTTATCCAATGTGATGTCTTGTAAGGCTACTAGAGTTGTCTCCAACATGTCGAGCCCAGCTTGGTTCGCAAACATGAAAACAGGCAGTGACTGCAATGAACAAAACCAGACAAGAATTCTCCGTTTAGTTCGGTTTTATCGACTCGATCATACTGCAGAAAAAACGGAGTTTCCATATGCTACTTTTATCGATGTACCTTTAACGAACAGCACAATATTGCATCCTGATGATTCCAGAGATTTTTCAAAAGGGAATCGCTTTCCAAGCTATCTGAACTGATCAACTCCGTTCCTAATTGTAAACTGAATCGAGGAATCGTTTAAACGATCAATAAAATTACAGATACATGGCGTTCAAACGACACTCCTAACTCCGAAAATTTCATCGAGCCTCGTAAATTCTCGATATTTCCTTTTTTCTTGCTGTAGTGATGAAAGAAAAGTAGTGATTAGAAGATACCTATAGCTCTTGCATATCCAATGTGCTAGAGTGAGAGCTTCTGGAGAACCAGGAGACAACTTTGGACCTAGTGATGGACTGCCCCCAGAAGGAGATATGGCCATTGCAACTCTCTGCACCGAGGAAATGACGCTACGTACGTACTGCTGTGCCATGTTCATTACGTTATCCTGCATGCTGCTCTCGAAAGGAAACTGGAACGCAATAGTTAACACGGATCGAGGGCTCTGACTCGATGATGCATCTCCTGCAACGTTGCTTGTTCCAGAACCCACTTCAAGACTTGATGTTAGATCGAGAGTCCGTTGTGTAGTCAATGCACCTTTAGCATCACTCTGCATCAAGAAAGCATCAGGTTGTAGGGTTATCTATATGAGCATATGAACACACACAACACGACGAATTTGATATACGACGATACCCAAATCCCAAAAGATGAATCCCATATGCCACACGAGTAAAAATTCAAGTTCGAGCATGGAGGGCTACGAAAAATTCATGTGAAATAATTATACTCAACTGTTCTTGAATCCAATGGGATGATTCGAAAGCCAGAAGGCAGCAATGGGGCATCATCTGGAAACATCTCATCGATTGGGGCGAAAATGAGTTCTGAACAGGCTCCTACAGCGTTCTCGTTGATTCCACTACATATCTGAAAATCAAGTTATTAAAGCCGTATAAGATCATGAGCGTCCAAAGAAACTTCGTACGATAATCAAATAGTCGGCTATCAACCTGAAGAAGATGAATGTCCCTTGAAACAAAAGCGTCTTCTTGTACCATAGGATGTCCTTCAAGACGAATAACTTCAAGCAACTGGAATACACCGTAATCAGCAACGGATACTCGTGTTTGATGTGGTTCATCAGCAAAGAACGACAAAATGTATATCCAAGAAAAGCAATGGACATTGATCTAGTTTTGACGACTAGAAAATATAATCATCGGACTGACTCATCGAGTATAATAGGATTCGTACTATAGATTGTACAACTGCGTCCTTGAATTCTAAGAAAATCTATTGAATTCATCATGTTACTTCATGCCAATATGGTATCTAGCTAGACAGCATAAATGACAAGAAACAGATGCCATTTAGAACAAACCTCTTCGTGCTCGATTGTATGGCCAAGTGGCATGATGATTTGACTCCCGGTAAACCTTGTCGGCCTCATCCCTGGATATGCGTACGAATTAGCTTTAAGGGTTGCTGCAGAGTATGCATCAATGTTGAAATCAGCCCATTCGGAACGGTGTTCTCTCAAGAAACGAACTAGCACGGCAGGAGGAACATTCTAGCAAGGTAGAAAAAGAAAAGAAATATGAATACAATCTTCCCCTATTTGTATCCCATTAAAAAATATGAAAGCGAACGTTCAAAACGTTCGACAAATCCACGGGAAGTAAACAGCCACCATAAGTTTAATGTTACACTGCAAACAGAAACTAAACATACTTGGAGTAGCATGGAAGCCTTAGCACAAAGAACTCCCCCAGGGTACGTTAAGGAGTTCACGGGGTTGGATGTTGTGCCGAAATTTTTCGTAGAATTCACAGCAAGTACGACATCCTCAGCACCTTCACAATTAATCAATGACCATCCGTTGTCATTGAATCCATTCACCAAATCATTAAAACCCCTGAAAGAAAATAATGCACGAGTTTGAAATATTATACGCTAATGACGAAGTGAAAGACAATATTTCAAATACTTTAATAATAGAGAAAACGTGTAGATACCTGCTCAATCTTTGGCTAAAGGTTCGGAGAACAGCAGGTTGTCGGCCCAAACCATAAACCACTTCACCGCTCGTCTCCTGAGCTATTTGCCTAACGTACCGTAGTGCCTACACAAACAAATGCATATATTCAATTATTAAATTTTCTGGATTAAAAACTAAATCTTCTCAAGAAATCTCCAATACTAAAGAAAGGAAATTCTCTTACTGCAATAGTCATGTTCTGAGCCACGACTTTCGACGATTCATAAAGCGGTCGCAGCACCTCAGGAACATTCCACGCCTATAAGAGGAGCAATGTTACAATCGAGGGATCGAGCTTTTCCAGAGTAAAAAGATCTAGGTGAGAATGCAAGACAAACCTCAAGATTTAGGTGATCTACTATATGTATGATGGACCCACCGCCCTCACATGGTCGAATCAGATAACCACTTGGGAGCATCTCAGCTCTAACAAACTGAGCAGCAGCAGCTGGACTAGGACCAGCACCAGAACCCGAGAGAGATCTCTCACAGACCTGAAATATGGACGACCACGAAAATGAACAGATATTATCCCATCCAACTATTTTTTCAGAGAGATCAACCGCCCATAAATAACGTCGGATTGTAACAAATATTTCATTTCCAAAAGATAAAATGACTAGAAATCGTGACAAGCTTACCACAAGGCTGCCATTTTCCAAAGTTATTGTGTATCTTAGCGTCCAAAAATCACGTGCAGGAGCGAGGGTAGTTGGAGCGTATACCTACAATAGAACGTACTCCCTTTACTACTATGCCTAAATAAGACCATTACTTCGAAAAGAGGAAACATAAAAGGTCCAGTCCAGTCGACTTTACCTGTGTGTAGACAAGTTCAATTGTTCCACCATTTCCAGCTGGAAACATAGTAAAAACCTCAAGGCTTCGACAATCACGAAACCACGATGGACGATCTTTAAGGATCTCTGCAATCTGCAGAAAAGCTTGTCATAAATATTCTTATTGCAGACAGACTCGTCAATTATTCACCGACATAAACAGTCTTTACCTTTGCAGGCTCCAAACTTACAAGACCACAGGCTCTTGCTGCCACTCCGCCGCAACTTTGTGAAATGGCAAAGATCCCAACAGAATCCGGACCAGGCTGACAGTTAATTATAATTCAGTTTCGATGTTTAAGATCAGATAATAGAAGGCGACTTAACGAATTATCAGAACATGTTAAAACCTTCATCCCAGGCATCTGGACCCAATCAACAGCAGTTCCTGTAGCCTTTGAAAGGAACTCTGCCAAGGTCTCCTCTGCAATTGAGAGGAGCCTACCAAGCACAAAGAAGACCAATAAGACATGACAACAATCGTTCAGACGTACGAAAAAGATAACAGATCGGTAATTCGTTTCGAAGTTTACCCAGCTGGGTTATTAGCATCTGTTTTAGAGGGTTGAGGAGTGGTGACCACAGAATCACAGCTTGCATCAGTGGTTGCTGCTGGCACCTGCAACATCGGAGATAATAATGATCCGTTTAAAATTTAAGAATGTCTGTAAAAGCCCACAAGTATAAGCTTGCAGATGGATGAAGAACAATTATGCTTACTGTTTGTAATTGCTGCCGCATAAACCCATTTTCACACACCAATTGGGACACCTGTTTCTGCAGCCGATCATTCTCCTCCATCAACAATTTGTTCATGGCATTCAATTTCCTGTTCACTGTTTGCAGCCGAGAAGCCTCCTTCCTTTGCTTCTCCCTACATCTGCATGTCCAAACGCCATTACCATTCCGCATCCCAGAACAGGAAAATTAGAAAAAACGAAAGAAAAAAAACCCTTCACCAGAAAGTAAGTATATCTGTATTGGTAAGAAATAAGAACTTATGAACTCTGAGTAAAGCAGGTTTTATTCCATTCTTCTTGGGTTAAGTAAACAAAAGCTTCAAGATACT
Organism: Cucurbita pepo subsp. pepo; assembly: GCF_057944985.1. Lineage (NCBI taxonomy): Eukaryota > Viridiplantae > Streptophyta > Magnoliopsida > Cucurbitales > Cucurbitaceae > Cucurbita > Cucurbita pepo. Next base: position 4,873,862 of record NC_141802.1, read on the forward strand.
GTTGCCAAACGCCATAGGATTCTAGCTATTTAGGATCATGGCAATTTCAGGAAAAAAACGAACAAATTTAACTAGAAGCATAAAATCAGATCAAGAACCTCCGATTCTGAAACCAAACTTTGATCTGTTTGGGCTCTATGTTTGAAAGAATTGGGCATTCCCGGATGAGCTGCTGCCTTCGAAGAGAACTTGGCTTTGGGCATTCAGCATAGACTCGCTCAAGAGCCTCAACCTGCTCTGATGTGTATCGAACGTACTTTCCAGTACTGTCAAGATGCCTGGTTAAGCTCCCACTACTACTCTCTCTGTGATGAGCTATAGCCATGGCCATCTCGTCAAAAAACCCACAACGCAGAATCCAATATCCCAAGCTAAAAAAGCAGAGAACCCCAACACAGAAACCAAAACAACCTGGCGAATTCGATTACAGAGCTTTCAGATCCCAAACCCAGATGGGAAACAGCAGTAATTCGAAACCCCAGAAAGTTTCTTAGCCTTAGAGCTCGAGAAATGCCAAATGGGGTAGCAAAATTAAGCCCTATAATGCCAAACACTCGGCTCAAAATTCAAAACAGCAATCCCTGACTTCCCGTTCCCAGAAATCAAAGCTTATTAGTTCAACTAAGCGCAATAGAACAACAAGAAATCAAAAGGGAAGTGAAGGAGTTTAACTAAACATCCATCCATCCCCATGGCCGGTTATGGCATTCCACACACAGACACAGACAACCCATTAGAAAGAAGAAGTCATTCAATCGGACATAGAATGCAGAGGATTTGGAAGAAAACATATAGAAGAAGAGGGCAATGGAAAAAAACGGAGCCCTAATAATGAAGAAGAAAGAAAAAGGAGGGCGGTGGAGGGGTGAAGAAATCAGAGAGATGTTTGGGCGTGAAGAGAGAAGGAAGAAGATGATCTGAGAGTGAGCAGAGACAGTGAGAATAAAAGAGAAGAGAGGGATTGATTTGCACGCATATCGACAAAACTTGCCAGTGGGAGTACTCTTTTTTTCTTTTTTTTATTTATTTTATTTTTTGGCTTAGATAATAATATATTATTTTTCTATAAAATAATAATAAATTTTTAAAATTGATTTGGGTGCATTTACGTCGTTGTCCCTAGTGTGGAGTTGAAATGACATGTTAGGCCACTAGTTTCTACAAAGTTAAAATAAATAAATAAATACGAGAATTTGAAATATATATAATATATAATATATTATTTTTAATCATTATTGTCAAAGTATTTCAATAATTATTGCTACTCGTATATAAGTGATAAATCTTTTTTTTTTGTTACTAATATTAAATCATCATCAATTTATTGTTAATAATAGGCTAAATAATCACTTAAAAGTTAAAAAAAAAAAAAAAAACAAAAAAAACAAATATAATTAATACAAAAAAAAAAAAAAAACGGGACACCAACCAATCATTGATAAATCTTTATTGCTAATCGTCTATAATAAGAAACTTACAATAATTTTTATTTATATGGGTGTATTTTTGTCTTTTTCACATAATTTATGATTTTTATTTTATTTTGATTGTATTCATTTTTTTTTTTGTATCGTACAACATAAATTATGTGTATACTATTAAAATTTGACTCGTACATTTGTAATATTTTATTGAATACTTTTACGTAGCAGCAATGTAAAAATAGTTATTGTGCACTAGTCTGGCTAGCTATCGTTTTCGAGATGAGTTTAATTCTATATGAACGATTGCTAACGAAAAACAAAACTTGAGATTGAAGTGGTAGGTGGGTCATCGAGATTTTGTTTTTCCTTCCAAGAATTTGACGTCAAATTCGAGCATCTTGATGGCTTAAGTTTAAATGAATTCATGCTCGTACATTAAGACATACAATAAATCAACATTCGTTTGAGTTAAAACATAGGTGTATTCATTCTATAATGTTTCGAGTTACCAAACGTGTAGGCAAATATATGAGCGTGAATGTTCAATATTTTATTAAATATATAAATTAAAAAGAAAAGAACGAAAATAAAAATTGGTAAAAGGGAGGGAGTGGCAAAATGGAGAATGTTGGGGATATGAAGGGCAAATGGGAAAGACAATAAAGACGAAAAGATGAGCAGTTTGAAGGCGGTTTCATAATTCCAGACCAACATTCCTTATATTTTATTTAAAATAAAAATAAATAAAGGCGAAAATGGTCCACAAACTCCAATCTTCATTATTTATTTATTTATTTATTTATTTATATATATGGGAATAAATTAGTATGAAATGATATGAATTTAATGGGTTGCCATATATTTTATTTTTCATCCTTTGGCACGCGCAAAAAGTAACCTCACGTGCTCCCCACTCACATTTTATCTTTTATTATTATTTATTTTTTTTACCTCTCATTTACTTCTTCTAACAAAAAATAAAAAATAAATAAAAAGATTATAAGAATTATATTAAACAAATAAATTTTGACTTAATTGAATTCTTGAAATAAATTAGGAAAAGTTGGAGTTTAGGTTAAAAGTGGTAATGAAAATTAGGAATTATATTAAATAAGTAAAAGGAGGGATGATGAGCACAAAAAATAGAGAGAACTTTTAGTTTTTTTTTTTTTTTTTTGGAAAAAGAAAAAGAAAAGGCAAAGTGGGAGTGTATTTTTGAATAGGAAAATTTAGAAAATTGGAATTGCATTGCATTACAAGCAACATGGGGGGAATTGTGTTGATTGTTTATTGATTTTACGCATCGGGTCGGGATTAATCTTTTTGGTACAATCATTGTGTGTATTTTAGTAATCATAACCCTCTTCCCGTCTTCTTTTGTTTTGTTAAGTTTCTCGTCATGTGGGTGTAATGAAGTATCCTTCAAGCTGAACTCAAGATTTGAATATCATAGTTTTCAAATTATAGTATTATAATGTAGTCGACACAGTCACATTGTAGCAACTTCGTTAAAGATAGAAAGAGGAAAGAAAGTCAAACGGGTATACTTTCCTTTACAAAACTTTAGGTGATGGGATTAACATTCGTCCACTTTGTACTCCTCCTCTCCCTCTATAACCCTAAAACCCTTTTTTTTTTTCTTCTTCAACACAAAACATATAATGTGAGAGAGAGAGGTGGTGGAGGGTTCCATCTGGCATTGCTTGCTTTTGTGATAGGAAAGGAATAATATATGTGGAGTGGGCCGATGGGCCCAAATGTGGGCCCAATATGTCTGTGGGAGATCCATAAAATAACACATTGTTTAGAAAAATAGAAAAGAAAAAACAAATGGTTGTTGTGTGAGAGAGGGGTTGACGTGGCATTGCTTTGAGGAGTTGGTGTCCTTCAAGTGGAGATTTGGTCCCACTTCAATAACTTTGCTTCTTTCTCACACTTATCTCACTATTTTAGCCTATAAATAAATAAATAAATAAATAAATAAATAAATAAATAAATAAAAGCATCATATTGGGCATTTCAAGGCACTGTTGTTTTCGCCATAAAAAGTGAACTTTGAATGCCCAAATGCAAATGGAGAGTTTGAGAGTTTGTTTTGGGCAATGGGTAGTTGGGGGAATTGTTCTACCATATTAGACCACTCTTATCTTCCCTTCCTTTTTTCCATTGGGTGGAAACGTGCCACCCCAACATGGTCAAAAGGATAATCGAGTATAAAAGATTTCTCCCTATTAGCTAAACGAGGCTAAGGAAAGAGAATATTCATTCTCTACACTGTTCTAAACATATCTACTCACACAACATTAAGAAATGGAGAAAAATTCCTTGTGGGGCATTGGAACGCTACTGCCCCCACCTTGTGGACATCTCTAAGGGCATTGAATTGCAATTCAGAACTCGAGACGTTATGTGCAAGCAACTCCTATTCCCCTCCTTTTTGTCCCTTTTGATTCCCTTTCAACACAAATAATTTACACACAAAATGGAGAAAACAACAAACACACAACAACCAGTTTGGATATTGCCTGGCCTTATTAAAAAAAAAAAGAAAAAAAAAATACAATTTCTTCAAAAATAATCCAAAGGGTATTAGCAGAGGCAGCCACTAGAAACAAATCCCATCGTTAACACGTAGGTTACCAGAAAGTAAAGTGGGTGTGGTGTTTCGTGTTTTCATCCAGGGCAATTGGAATGTCTTCAACAATGTTACTAAAAAACAAAAGGTGTTGTTCATGTCAATTCTTTTTCCACCGAATTTGACATGACACCTGAAATTAGAAATCTCATTTTTCTTGATTCCTGCAATGGATCTATCTATCAGTAATCACTTTATTCTTTCGCTTTTTAATACTGAGATTAAGCTGATGGGTTCAAAGCTTTAGAGGTTAACAATATCAGACTATGAACCAAGGATTTCAAGACTGCCCTGTTCATCATCATACAGTTCAACCCATTTGAACGCTCAAGTTTATGAACTTACTTCAGCTTAAACCAAACTTCCCAAAACAAGACAAATCAAAACCACAGAATTCAAGGCACCACACAATATTGAGGGAGAAAAAAGAAACGATACTAGCATATCCAATCATAGAAAAGTAAAAGAAGAAAACAAATAGAAGTAAACGGTCATAGGCAACTAAAATGTGGTCAATATTTAAGGCTTCTAGCGTTTACAACACTATGATTTGGAGGGTGAAATTATTGTGTTTTTTTCTCGTTAGGATGAGAAATAGACACTCCCTGTCACCCCACTAACCCCTTACTTTCAGACAACTTTCGACCACTTTCTGACTTTTTTTTTAATCTCATTATAGTTTCTCGATCATTATGACAGTATACGTCTAAGAGCATGCAAATCTTTACCTTATTTCTGACAATCTAATCTTACCATCCATTCTATTTGATTTCATGATTTTGTATCTTCTAATAAGCTTTAAGAATTAAGACCTTTTGTTCTGTGTCTTCCTACCCAATATTAGAGTCAGAAAGATGGAGAAGTGATGCAAAAACATTACAAAATTGTAAGGGAATAGTACCTGTAAGATATGGAGCTCAACCCACGAATCGTTTTCGACAGTTCTAACACTTGCCTCAGCTTTGTGAGCCTGCAATGCCAAGGGAACTAAGATTTTATGAATAGATGACTTAATTTTTTGGGTAAATAGCTAAAGGGGTAGGACTTCACAATTAACATTACTGCCACTGGATAAAGCCGATTACAAGGAAATTGTGCCCTCTCTTTTACCTTGGGGCTAACTATTGGTCATATATGGCAAAGGCAAAACTGTCGAGACAGTACATACGACGCTTAAACAGAACATTAATCTAACAACACTAGATGATCTGAGATTGTCACATCTTATGGTATATATCCAACGAAGTTAACAATCTATTGGATTTTGAGTTGTTTCAGATTCTGAACAGTTTTGGTTTCATCCAAACTGGTTGCATTTGGGCTCTGAGTTTCCGGTACTTGATTAGAAGTTGTCGTGAGCAAGACTGGGCCAGATGCAGCTGAATGATCTGCTTTCGAGGTATTGGCAGAACCCTCTACGGTAGTGGTTGACGGATCTTGTTTATGGACAGTGAGGGAATCTCCTTTGTGAAGAGCTGAGAACTCCTTTCTGGACAATGGTGGAGGAGCAGCAAAAACTGGAATAGCTTGTCTAACTGAGACAGGGGGGACAATTCGAATGTGTTGGGAAGTTCGCACCTGGGAGTGTACATTGGGTGGTTGTGCGAATGGCGGTGCAGCATAAACAGGCACAGCAGTTCTTATAGTCACAGGTGGTACAATTCCCCGGCAAGGCATCCTATATTGTCGAATCGGGACATAAGGAACGGCTCCAGGTGCAGGGAACTTTTGAGGATGACTCCCATAGGCTGTAAGAGGATGTGATGGTAATGTAGGGCTGTTGTATTCTGTTGGTGGTAGTCTGCTTCGAGAAATTGGCCTTTTGCAAATGAAAGGTAGAATTTTGGATGTGGTAGCGGGGGGTGGTTGCGGACTAGTTGCCCTTGGACTTTGAAATGAAAGCTTCTTTGGGAATGGCATTGGGACATTTGGGTTAGTCTTGAACATCTTCTCCTTCAAACGATAGTTCAATAACGCCCGAGCTATCATAACCTGCTCTGGCTCGTCATTGCTTTCAACTTCCGATGAACTGGCCGCTTCTTTTGCCACTGGACAGAAAAAACACACTACATTATCCAAATGTTTAACGACAATTGATATATCAGTGCACATCCATGGCAACATCTTCTTCCACAAATAATAATCGTGATTCACATAATATCCAAACAATGGCTTTAATATCGTATCTTTAGAACTCGAGGACATAGATGTATGAAGGTCGTAAAATGCAATGGGTTGATTGAAAATCTTAAAGACTGCTAAGAAATATTGAATCTGGGGGGATAAGAGGTGTCACAGAAAGTGGCATATGCAACATTTTCTAGTTCAACAAGGGCTAAACCACAGTACATTCACCAAGGTTATGCTAGCTACATGATCTTCTAAGATGGATTTAAATGATCGGGACGAAAAATCCAGAAACAAAACTCACATTGTTTTAAAGACGACCAAGCTGCCAAGGCTGCATTCTTTTCTGCCTGTTTCTTGTTCTTCGCAGGTTCCCCAGTGAACGTGATTCCAGCCAATTCTATAGACCCTGTAAAAACAGGCAGATGTCCAAGTCCTGACCGGACTGTTGTATACTGTGGCAATGGAGCCCCAACTCTCTGGGCAATTTCCTGCAAGAGGTTCTTGTAAACCCCTGTCTCGTCCTGCCGATTACCATATATTACTTTATCACTAAACCAAAGATACAGAGTTGAGCAAGAAGGTCAACAATTTGAGTTCACATCTAAATGTACATTACAAAAACAAGCAAAAAAAACTCTGTAGAATTGCAATCATACATAAATTGCCACAGCTTTCAGCTCAATCAGCCATGTTATTGTCAAAATACTGGGAATACAGAGGCTTTCAGGGGCGTGCAAGGGGAAAAGCTACTAGGACAAGTTATAACTGAACTTAATATCACCAACCATCCCCACAGAAAATCACGTATGCAACTGGTCCCTTAATGATATTGATAACGACAAAACAATCGCAGATATCAATCAATGTTGAAGGCTTCCGTCAATAAGTTTCCTAAAATGTACTCTGTTTCTTGAATTTAAAGTCTACGGTGTCGGCTTCGTCAGAAAAAACAATTGGATTTGGAATTTGATGAGCCATTAGAGGAAAAGAGGTGAAAAATGAAAGGTTATTCGTGAATTTTTGCTTTCTGAAAGAACCAGATTATCTTAATCGCCGACTCCATTCCGGCCGATAGAGGTCGCTAGCCGGAACGTTCAGGCGATCACCTGAAACCGAACTCAAGAATAAGATCGAAACTCCAATTTTGGCATCAGATTTTGAACTGCGATCGTAGGTTTGAAGACTGGCAAGGAAGGGAAACATAGAACTCGCACACAGTAATGCGACCTACTCTAGTTTGCAATAGCTACTAGAACAAAAGACCAAGAAGAACAAGAAGAACGAAATCAAACACATCGTGAAACACAATAGTCGCAACAGCAACAACGGCGGAAACTAATCGGCACAATGAGTGTAAGAATACGCACCAGGATCCGAGCGGCAAGCGAGTGAGATGGACCGCGATTCGCGAGGGAATTGAGAGCAACCTCGGCCGCGGAGTGTTCAGCCAGCCGGAGAGTAGGGCAATGGTTAGGGCTTTCGAAGATCTCGCCGTTAAAGTTAACGGAGGCTTTGAACCTCGGAGCATGATCAGGCCCTTCCCTAACCGACGAATAAGAAGGAAGATTAAAGCAACTCCTCTGCGCCAATTCCTGAAGCTGATTTTTATACATTTCGCCTCCGATTTCAGCCCCCTTTTATCCCTCAATCACCTATAGGAACGGTAGCCGGAGGCGGAAGAGGAAATCGGACCGCCGCAGTGGTCGCCGGAGAGTGAAATCCGACGATGCAAAGGATTTCATCGGCCAGACAAAAACTGGAGCAAAAATTGAAGCAAAAGAAAGTGGGTAATCGATATTTCATCGGAATAAAAAGTTGGGGATTGGGAATTTAATGTTGCTCTGAGTCAACCTTCAGCTGCATGGGATGTGATCTCTTTCAAAGATTTTCTGTTCACTCTTCATAATTAAATTTAAACTTTGAATTTGAATACACTAATCAATGCTTGACTCATATTAAGAGGATATTTTGCGGTGATAATTAGTTAGAATATATCTCAGATATTTAGGGAGTTGTTAGTATAGATTTGATTAACGGTATATTTTATTTATTTACCAGATTTAGTTAGATATATATTTTTTCTATTTTTAGGTATTAGTTGATAGTTTGTATCCTATATAAACGTGGTAAACCTGAATGAAGATCATACTTTCGATCCCAATTCTATTTCTATTTCTCATTCTTAACATGGTATCAGAGCACCGATCTTGGTGTTCTTAAATATCAAAATTTCCTTTATGGCGGAATCAGCCAAATCCAGCTTCAAAATTTCGGATGTTGATTTAAAACATCCGTACTATATTCATCACTCTGATCAGCCAGGATATTCACTTGTTCCAATCAAATTAAATGGAGCAAATTATCAATCCTGGAGTAAATCAGTTATGCATGCTCTTATTGACAAGAAGAAAATTGGCTTCATTGATGGCACAATTCAGGAACCGTCCCAAGATGCAAATTCAACCGAATTCGAACTCTGGAATCAGTGCAACAGTATGATAATATCTTGGTTAACTCATTCCGTTGAAGCAGATATCGCTAAAGGCATTATTCACGCCAAGACAGCTCATCAAGTGTGGGTTGATCTTCACGATCAATTCTCACAAAAGAATGCTCCAGCAATTTTTCAAATACAAAACTCGATAGCAACGATGTCACAAGGAACCATGGCACTGTCAACATATTTCACCAAGCTCAAAGCACTCTGGGATGAACTGGAAGCGTACCGCACACCATTTACCTGTAATCAACGTCAAATACATATTGATCAACGCGAAGAAGACAAGTTGATGCAATTGCTCATGGGGCTCAATCAGTCTTATAAAACGGTGAGATCTAACATATTGATGATGTCTCCATTACCTAATGTGAGGCAAGCCTATTCATTACTTGTACAAGAAGAGATGCAGCGTCAGGTAACTTCCGAACCTACTGAGAAAATCTCGATTGCATCAGCAGTGCAAAAGAAAACAATATATTCAAAATTCGCCAAGGACAAATTGTGTGAACACTGCAATAAAAGTGGTCATACAATTAATGAGTGTCGAATTCTTAAGTTTCACTGTAAGTTTTGTGATAGAAGGGGCCATACAGAAGATCGGTGTCGACAGAAAAATAATTCTGGAAGGACAAGACAAGACAATCAACACAATAACCGTGGATATCGATCATCTGCAAATATGGCCGATGTTTCACAGTTGAATACAGAAGAACAGTCACCTAATTCCATTCCAAATTTTTCTTCTGAGCAATTACGACAGATAGCACAAGCCTTATCTGCAATCAATCATCACCCTTCTGGTAATTCTGACAATCACATCAATGTTGCAGGTTTGTTTCCCATATCTACATTATCTATTAACTCTGCGAGTTCTAATTCATGGATTCTCGATAGTGGAGCTACAGATCATATAGTATCAAAATCTTCTGTTATGACTGAACCAAAGGCTGCCATCATGTCTACAATAAATTTGCCTAATGGAGAGACAGCACGTGTGTCACATACTGGCAATATTTCCCTTAGCCCTAACCTTCAATTAAACAACGTTTTATGTGTGCCTTCATTCAATTTAAACCTAATGTCGATCAGCAAACTTACCAATAACTTGAAATGTTATGTCACCTTCTATCCTGATTCTTGTGTTATGCAGGACTTGGCTACGGGGAAGATGATTGGCTCGGGTAAACAATTTGGAGGTCTCTATCATATTTCTTCATCTCCAATCAAATCTTCAGCTCATCAAGTATCTCAGTCATCTGATTTGTGGCATTTACGCCTAGGTCATCCTTCCTTTTCTCGTTTTAAATTTCTAGCTGATCAATTGCATCTTAATAATGCGAGTTATTCTCATAATTGTAGTATCTGCCCGTTAGCAAAACAAACTAGGTTGTCTTTCCCAAGAAGTTCAATAACAACCCATTCTGCTTTTGATCTGATACATTGTGATGTTTGGGGACCACATAAAATTCCTACCCATTCTGGTTTGCGTTTTTTTCTCACTATTGTTGATGATTTTACTCGATGTACTTGGGTTTTTTTAATGCAACATAAGTCAGAAGTACATCATTTGTTAATGAACTTTGTTAAATTCGTTCAAACTCAATTTCATACTACTATCAAGATAGTTCGATCAGACAATGGGACTGAGTTCCTATCTTTGCAACCATTCTTTACTTCTTGTGGTATTGAATTTCAGCGCACTTGTGTCTATACTCCACAACAAAATGGAGTCGTAGAACGCAAGCATCGCCATATCCTAAATGTAGCTAGGTCTCTTCTTTTTCAGTCACAGGTTCCACTTAATTTTTGGGGAGAGTGCATTTTAACGGCTGTTTATCTTATAAATAGAACGCCATCACCATTATTATCTAACAAGACACCCTTTGAAGCACTCTACAAACGACCACCTACATTTCATCATCTTAAAGTTTTTGGTTGTAAATGTTATGCAACTATAGTACATCCTAAGCAAAAATTTGAACCTAGGGCAACTCCTTGTGTTTTCGTAGGATATCCTTGTGGTCATAAAGGTTACAAGTTGTATGACATGCAATCTCACAAATTCTTTATCAGCCGTGATGTCAAATTTTGTGAAGATGATTTTCCTTTTTCATCAGCTTCACAAACTTCGACATTAGTTCCTTTGACTCCTATTGTACCACTTCATGATCCATCCTACTCAAACATCCATCCTCCACCTTCTATTCCTTCACCTCCTACTCCTCCTTCACCTCCTATCCCTTCACCTACTACTCCGTCGTCTCCTCCACCTTCTCCAGATTCGCCCACTAATTCCAATCCTATCCCACCTGATACATCAGCTCCACTTCGACGTTCTACTCGTACTAAACAGCCTCCAGCTTGGCATAAGGATTATGAGATGTCTTCTGGAGCCAATCATTTAACCTCTAGCTCAAGTCCCGGCACTGGCACCAGGTATCCCCTTCATCATTACCTTTCATTCTCTCGTTTTTCTCCTACTCAACGTGCTTTTCTAGCTCTTATTACATCCCAGACAGAACCTAAAACCTATGACGAGGCAGTTGGCGACCCGTTATGGCAGCAGGCTATGAATGATGAAATTGCAGCTTTGGAACGTAATCATACATGGTCTCTCGTTCCTCTACCACTTGGTCATAAAGCTATTGGTTGTCGTTGGGTGTACAAAATTAAATACAACTCTGATGGTTCTGTTGAACGTTATAAAGCTCGACTGGTAGCAAAGGGATACACTCAGGTTGAAGGTATTGATTACACAGAAACATTTTCCCCTACAGCAAAACTTACTACACTTCGTTGCTTACTCACTGTTGCTGCTGCTCGAAAATGGTTCACCCATCAGTTGGATGTTCAAAATGCCTTTCTCCATGGTAATCTAGACGAGGAAGTTTATATGTCTTTACCACCAGGTCTTCGCCGACAGGGGGAGAATACAGTATGTCGGCTCCATAAATCTCTTTATGGATTGAAACAGGCTTCTCGCAATTGGTTCTCCATATTTTCTACAACTATACAAAATGCAGGCTACACTCAGTCCAAAGCAGATTACTCTTTGTTTACTAAGAGTAAAGGTACTTCTTTCACTGCAGTTCTAATCTATGTTGATGATATTCTGTTGACAGGCAATGATCTCGAAGAAATTCAATATCTCAAGACTAGTTTACTCCAGAAATTTCTTATCAAAGATTTAGGAAATTTGAAATATTTTCTAGGCATTGAATTTTCTCGATCTAGAAAAGGGATTTTTATGTCTCAAAGGAAGTATGCTCTAGACATACTTCAAGACACAGGTCTTACAGGAGCACGTCCAGACAAATTTCCTATGGAGCAAAATCTGAAACTTTCTTTAACTGAAGGAGAGAAGTTGAATGATCCAAGTAAATACAGACGGTTGATTGGCAGATTAATATATTTGACCGTCACTAGGCCTGACATAGCTTATTCAGTTCGTATGCTTAGCCAATTTATGCATGAACCAAGAAAACCACATTGGGAGGCAGCTCTTCGAGTTCTGAGGTACATCAAAGGCACTCCTGGTCAAGGACTTCTACTGCCATCTGAAAACAATTTAAGATTACAGGCATATTGCGATTCTGACTGGGGTGGTTGTCGAACTTCCAGACGATCTATTTCTGGGTTCTGCATTTTCCTCGGAAATTCAATTATTTCTTGGAAGTCTAAAAAGCAGACTAATGTGTCCAGATCATCAGCAGAAGCCGAGTATCGAGCTATGGCAAATACTTGTTTAGAGTTAACTTGGTTAAGATACATTCTTCAAGACTTGAATGTTCCACTGTCCGGACCAGCATTATTATATTGTGATAATCAAGCAGCATTACATATAGCAGCCAATCCAGTTTTTCATGAACGTACGAAACACATTGAAATAGATTGTCATATAGTTCGAGAAAAGTTACAAGCTGGAATCATCAAACCGTGTTATGTTTCGACCAAAATGCAATTGGCAGATGTTTTTACTAAAGCTTTGGGAAGACAGCAATTTGACTTTTTGAAGGACAAGTTGGGTGTGATCGACATACACTCTCCAACTTGAGGGGGAGTATTAAGAGGATATTTTGCGGTGATAATTAGTTAGAATATATCTCAGATATTTAGGGAGTTGTTAGTATAGATTTGATTAACGGTATATTTTATTTATTTACCAGATTTAGTTAGATATATATTTTTTCTATTTTTAGGTATTAGTTGATAGTTTGTATCCTATATAAACGTGATAAACCTGAATGAAGATCATACTTTCGATCCCAATTCTATTTCTATTTCTCATTCTTAACAACTCAGTCTACCATTCTTAATTATCTTGTTTATCACATTAATGACACCCTAATTACGCCATTTATCATAATTTAGAACCTTAAAACAGACATTGATGGAGTTAATTTCAAGTCATTACATGATGATGAATTTGAATTAAACCATCAACAAAGTAGTTCTCGAGGAGCTATCATTGGTAGGTCGGTAGGTCGGATCACTGAAGTTACCCTCTCAAACTAAATCACATGACATCAATCATGATCACGTGTCAGTTAGTAGGCCACGAAAAAATGATCATCGTAGAAACTACTTATGAAAATAACATTTATTTATACCGTTGACAGCTATTACAAAAAAAAACAAACAAAACCCATATAACGATCGCCACTTCCGAGCTAACTTAGATGAATTATGTTTGAAAACAAGGAGTCCCTCCTACATTATTTGAAAAATATATAATTAAAACGCCCATTCATATAGGATGACTTGTCATTTCACATGTGATTGTCATAAACAAATGAAATGAAATATATAATAATTTGTAGGCTAAAATATATAAGAAGTGAGACATGTCACATCTTATACGACCTTTAAATCATAGCTTAATCGGTTAATATACTTTATTTTAGGTCAAACTCCGCCTAAATTTATTGAATAAATTTATTTTTAAAATATTAGGAAGGGAAATTGAGTGGGAGACAGCAGAAAAAGAAGAGACCTGAACAAAATAAAAGGTGATGGAAATCGTATAATTATTGGAGGGCCCTTATAAATTATTATATATCAAAATAATTAATAAAAGTTGATGAATTAAAAAATGAATAAATATATTATATAGTGTATTGGGCCTGTTGTTGCGTAAGGGAAATAATTGTAGCCCAAAAAGTAGCTACTTGGGCCAGTGCGTGACGGGCTTAACCTTAAAAATATTGGGCTTATCGGCCCACTAAGTATTTGATGGATTTTCTCGCAATAAACATAAATTATTGGAAGAAAAAATAATTGAAAAATTGTGACAGATAATTGAAATAGATGTATTATTTTGTCTGTTGGTGCATTAATAAAATCCAAAATCACCATTTTGTTTATTGCAGTCCCTATTATTGCCCTTTAGGTAGGCCAAAGGGCCATTTCTTTATACACTTCCCGTCTCAATAAGATAAACTTACCCGAACATTTGCCCTTTAGTTATTGTTCTGAATGACGCACCTTGTTTTCTTTTTCTAGATCAACTATCGTGTAGTGTTGAGCTGCTCTTACTTGAGTGATGAAAACAGAATTTGACGTAAAACTAATAAAATTTTTACATATGAGAGTGCGTTGAGTATAATACGACACGGGTGTTTTGACTTTTGAGTGTAGATATTCTCGAATCACATGCATTTAGAGGCCACTTGCCATTAGGAGAAAAAAAAAAAAAAAAGAAAAAAAAAAAAACAAACAAACAAGAATAAACGCGGTTTTATGGTACAAGTCAATTTCAGTTAAAAAGTTTAAAACATGGCCACGTGTAACAATAATGTTTGAGCTGCACCATATCTTGGTGAACTCGATGGTGACGCTATTCGACACTGAGTGCGTTAAGAACCATGAAAACGACGCCCTATATTGAATAAAACGCAAGGTTGTCGATAGTGTCGTGGATGACAAAGTTTATAAGACAATTGTTGCTCTCAATTTGTGGCCCCCACCAATAACCATAAGAATAAATCGTACGCTCCATACTTACCCATATGTTGCTTTCACCCAAAGGTTAATTCTTGATTTTGAGATCTACTTCGAATATAATATTTTCATTTAATTATTCATTTTTTTTATTATATTTTTTTTAATTTTATAATAAAGGTGAAAGATTATAACATTTATTTAAAAAAACTATTTTCAATTTATTATATTTATTAAATTTTAAAATAATATTAAGTAGTCTAATGGTTATTGGGTTATTGAACTATGGCACATTATTTTTAAATAAAAAAAAAATATATTATTGAGAAAGATAACATTAAAATTATTACACAATATTGTATTCTCCTTAATTTTTAATTTAATTTAAAATTATGTATTAATAAATCATAGGCCACCCAATTATGTTTAATTCACCTAAAGGCAAATAAGTTATTAAATGTTTGATTTTAGGGGCATGATGTTACTAATGAAAATAATAATAATAATAATAATAATAATAATATCGCATCAAGTTTACATTATTGGTCACTTGTTGCCAAACTGATAATTGGGGGTGCCTTTCAAGGTGTATAATTTAGTCTATATATACCCTTTGATTAATTTGTCTATTATTTTAAAAGTGTTCATGATGTTTGACAATTCATAATCGACTTTAAATTAGGTTAAATTAATAATAATATATTTAATATTTACGCATTGCTTTAAAAATACTTTTAAATATTAAAAGATCTAAAAAAAATATCGTTACAAATACTCATACAGTTAATTTTAGATGAAACCTATTAACACTTTATTTTAAATAAATTTAAACTTTGAAACCGGTTAAAAATATACTCTTTTAACTTTTAAAAGTTTAATTAAAATATTAAATTAAACTAAATTTTTAAATATACATCATTTCATTATTAGAAACCTAACAAATCAATAATTTTTTAAAAAGAATACCTACCCACCCACCCAATAACCTATCATAAAATAAATTATTTATAAATATATAATAAGAAAATCAATCATTTACAAATGGTCCCACATTTATTTATTATTTTTATTTTGCATAACGTATCCACGAGGCCTACTCCCTCTATTACGCTATTGAAGATTGTTAGGAGTAAGTGCTAATTTAGAGAATGATCATGAATTTATAAGTAAGAAATAGATCTTCATTGGTACGAGGTCTTTTAAGAAGCACCTAACAACGCCATGAGAGCTTAGGTTCAAAGGAAATAATATCGTATTACGAGATCCGTGATTACTAGCATACACTCCCTTCTAGCTATGCCCAGAGATCAGAAAGTTATAGGGAGTTCGTGTCAGACGTAAGAACCAGCCGCAAAATCAATAACAATAATAAGAAGAAGAAATAATTATATTTTACAGCCATTAATGGAGCTTCTATTTTCCAGAAACTTACCAGTAACGCCCATACAACAATTATTTACACTATAAGTCCTTCATAATAATCATATTTCAATCCTCGAACCCAATTTTTTCCCATATTGCATTTCTCACCCTACTCAGATCTCTCCCTTTCAACGTCCTTCCAATTCCTTCGTGCACCGAAAACGACGCCGTCCTAGTCCTCGCCGTTTGCCTCGCCAAAAACTCGTGAGGCGGCACTCTCATTTCCTCCCAATCGTCCTCGTCTTCCTCCATATCCTCGTCGTATTCAACACTCCGCTTCTCTCTGTACTCCTCCTTTAGAATCTTCGACCAGTCCGGGATATTCACCGGCAGCGACGAAGCACCACCGCGTAACTCCACTGGATTCGACGACGGCTTTTTCGAGATTCGCTTCGCCGGGATCGGAGATCGCCGAATCTCCGGCGATATCAAACTACCGGAGTTGTAGATGTCCGATTCGTTGAGTTCGAACGGTAAGTCGGAAGTGAAGGAGTGGTGGTGGCCGGAGATGTCGCCGGAGAGGAAACGGTAGTTGGAGCGGCCGTAACAGCTTTTTCCAGTCGCCATGAGATGAGAAAGGAAACTTGTGAATTAGTTTGGAATCTGAAACTAACTTTTTCTGTAATCGGAGCGGAAAATCGTTGGAGTTTGGATTGATTTGGTTGAGTTCTTTTTATAAAGCTTGTTGGGGTTTCTTTCCATCTTATTTTTTTACTGATAATGGATAAGGTTTTATTCTTTTCACTGTGCAGTTATAAACCCTAAATTTACCAAAAACACCCTGTAATTTTAAGAAATGACACGTCGGATAATTCCAATTTCCACTAAAATGCAGGGTTTTCATTGGAAGGAGCAATGATCGTATGCATCGCGCCTCATAATAATCGGAATGAACCGACATGTCAGTGAATGCGGTCGATGAGTGCCACGTTTGGGAAGAGGAAGAAGCTTAGCCGTTGGGTCACGCAATTTTGGGAAGAGGAACACGGCTGCTGTCAGTTTTTGTCGCGACGTGAGTAGGGTAATTAATTGAAGACTGGGGTTTGGATAAAGAAAAGAAAAAAGGACGCGTGGCGAGATTCTGTTGCAGGCTACGGAACAAGTATGATTGCACGTGAAGTAGGCCCCACGCTTGCCAGCTGGCCTTTGCTGTCCTCTCACAAGCGACACCTCAAAATCTCCTTCCAATTTCTCGCGATATATTCTTAATCTTCTTAATATTTAAGTTTTTTTCCGTAGAAAAATGGTAAAAAAAAAAAAAAAAAAAAAAAAACAAGCAAATTTTAGAAAAATACAAAAATTGTTATCATTGATATTTTGGCTCAAATATTATGATAACTTACGACAAATATCATAAAAAGTAAATAAATACTATAAACACGTAAATCATATACTATATATCTTATTAAATCATATTAAAATGTATTAACTTAAATTATGAACACCCATATGGATTTAAAGAAATTGTTTAAAATTAATAATAAAAAAAGCTAATTGTTTATAAAATGGGTCGAATAAATCCTGTTATAAACGTAATTGTGGTGTGATTACGTAAAAATTGAAAATATAACACAGAAATGTAAATTTGATTCGTGCGTTATTATCATTATTACAATTTTACCCTTATGGATGTGTCGTCATGTGACGACATGTATATAAGTGGTTAAATATAGGGAAAGATATTAATAAAAAAATATCTAAATTGATAGAAGAAATGAAGAGAGAAAGGTAAGAGAAAAAGGGGAATGAGTGTTTATTTGGCTATTGAGGAGGTAAGAGGGGCAAAGTGGGGTTTGGAAAATGAAAGCGGAGGGTGAGTTTTGATGGCAACTGATCGGAATTGGAGGAGTGGGCCTAACCCTAAAACTAACCTCCCTTCCTTTTCATCATTTCCCTTTCAAACGCTAACTTTTTATTGTTCTATTGGGCTTGGGCCTGTGTAGCCATCTACATAATGGGCTCTCAGTTTTACGGGCTTCCTTCCTCGACGCCTTATTGAAATGGATAAGCCCAATAGCTAGGGCCTCCAATCACTGATCTCTCCATGGCCTTTGTTTTTTTAATGCTAATAGGAAAGGAAAGCACGTTCTCGACGACTCTGTTTCCCGAGGTCCTTGCCGACGTCTTCGGACTCCCTAATATTTGTTGTTGTTAGGAATAACGACTCTCCATAATGGTATGATATTGTCCACTTTGAGCATAAGCTCTCATGTCTTTGCTTTGGACTTTTCCAAAATACCTAATACCAATAGAGAGGTATTCCTTACTTATAAACTCATGATCATTTCCTAAATTAGCAACGTGGGACTCCCTTGATATCGAAAAAGCTCAAAGAGGACAATATCTACTAGCGGTGGAATTGGGGCATTACAAATAGTATCAAAGCCAGACACCGGACGGAGTGGGATAGGTACGAGACAGTGTGCTAGTAAGGATGCTGGACCACGATGGGAGTGGATTGTGATAAGGGTGTGAAAACTTTTCCCTAGAAGACGCGTTTTAAAGTCTTGAGAGAAAACCTGAAAGGGAAAGCTCAAAGAAGACGATATCTGCTATTGATGGGCTTGAGCTGTTACCGCCGTCAGCCACCACGTCTCGATTCCCTTTTAAAGCTCACACTATTATACTAGCATACGAG
The DNA here is from genome assembly GCF_057944985.1 of Cucurbita pepo subsp. pepo. Lineage (NCBI taxonomy): Eukaryota > Viridiplantae > Streptophyta > Magnoliopsida > Cucurbitales > Cucurbitaceae > Cucurbita > Cucurbita pepo. Next base: position 4,892,551 of record NC_141802.1, read on the forward strand.
GTTTCTCCATCTCTTAGGACTGACTAATCTATATGCAAGTGTCATTCACATTAAACATTTTTCCTCTTCGATCTTCAAAGTTTTCATCTACATATTTGCTATTATCACCGAGATCAACAGCCTCGTTATCCATTTTAATTGAGATTCTCCTCGCATGTAGGTTAAATAGATCATCTACTAAATAAGTTTTTATCGAACAATTATTCTCGCGTTCATGCTCATTTTTAATTTTTTTTTTCATAAAAAAAAAATTTGGAACTATGATGACATTTTTATATTATGACTTTGAGCAAATACAATGATATTGTTAGAAATTATAATTAGAGAAAATATTTAAAACAAGTGTTGGAAAATTAGTCAACCGACCATTGTCACTTCCAACCTCGTCCATTTTTACCCCCATAATAATGTTTGTCTTCAAAACGGATTTTATAACTTCCACGTGTCACTCTGCCATCCACAACTTTATTCCCTTGAATGAAGCCAAAGCCACAGACATTTATATATATATATATATAAATAACTGTCGAAAATATTGATTTAAAATGTGGATAAGAATGATTTAATATGTGGAATTTCTTGAGTGGGCGGCTGCCATGGTCCATTTTCTGAATTAAACAATTTCAATGTCAATTTATTTAAATCCATAGTCGGTTTGTATGATTTAATTTCCCCATATTTCAATTTTTTTAAATTTTTTTTATCTTATTTAAATAATTTTCTATGAGTTGGTTGGAAAGTTTGCTTCAAAATTAGAAAAATAATGCGTTTATATGATTGGTCTATTTAAATTCTCTTACGAACACAAATTTTTTTAAAATAAAAAAATTAATTTGACTTTTTAAAATATTATACATTCGAGTTATAATTTGATTGTCGAATGTTACAAGTTAGGCCTATTTAATCCATTTACATTCGTTAATTTATACGCATTTTTTTATCAATAAAATTAACATTTTAACTTTCCCATCATATTTTAAATATATATATAAACCTATTTAATAACATTTTTTTAAAATTAGGTCTAATATGTTTTATTATTTTCTTATAGAACGTTGTATTTATTTTATGAATTCGACTTAAAAGATACATTTTTAAAACTAAAATAAATAAATAAGATATTGTTTTATATGTTGTAGGTTTTAAATTCGCTTTCTACGTTATAATATATAAAATATATTATATATAAATTATGTAGATAGTGAAGAGCAGTGGCGTATTATTTTTATTTAAAATAACGAAGACCTCTAGTTTTTTTTGTTTAAAATATAATATCATATATTATGATTTCACATCAAAACGTGGATATTTAATTTACGAAAATATTGCCTAGATTTTCATTTATTTATAATATTTTCATTATCGTTAACATGGAAAAAAAATATTAAATAAAAGATTAGGATGGTTAGTCTAAATGATTGGCGATTAAAAAAATAAGAATTAAGTAAATAAATAATATGGAAATTCGGTGGAAATCCAGGTAAGCTTCTCTGGCTTGGCTCATCATCGCCCAACAATAATTTACGACATATATTATTTATATATTTCTTTCTCATTTATTTTAAAAACACGAAATACGGATATTACTCATATATTTAACTTCTAGATATTTGAAATTTAAACTTAATGATTTTAATTAGTAATAATTTTTTATTATTTTTTAGAAAAAACAACACACGTTAAAACTGAGAGGGTACTGAGCACGTGAAGTTTTTTTTTTTTTTTTTTTTTTTTTTTTTTTTTTTTTTTTTAATAAATTTTACTATTATATTTATGAAAGATTAGAAAACTTACCGACCAAGCTAAACAATAAATGTAAGTCAGTTGAAAAATTTGTCTGTTTCAACTGAATATAAGGTAACGTGAAGTAACGTAAGTAAATAAATAAAATCGCATATGCACTTAAATTGATGTATGATACGTACATTTAATATGTAATATATGATTAGTTATTTTAAGTTAAATTATAAATTAAATTAATTAATTTTATTTTTTTTTAATATTTGTTTTGGTTAATGTAAATTAGTGTTTGAAAAATTTAAACAGAATAGAAAAAAAAAATGAAAATAGTTATGTTTAAAAAAAGCACAACCACTAAAATAGGCGTTTAAAATAAAACAACTAAAAGTATGAAAAATAATATTTAAACTTAATAATTTATATATAATTGAAGAAAAAGAACCAAAATAACGTATTTAAAAAGCAGAGGTTTTGTTTGTACTTTATAGGTTTGTTTTGAAGGGGATGAGGGTGTGAATTTACCAATTTACCCCAAGTGATTAAGATCTGCGTAAAACAATTATGATCCGTTGGATTGTTTTGTAAGATGGCTAAATAGCCGTTAAATTGTGAGAGACTTCATTGAATGGTAAAATAAATAAATAAATAAATAAGAAAAGAAAAAAGAACCATTTCCTTATCTTCCTCGAATAAAGACAAAACAATATGTCAATCAGGAGGCGGTAGAAGCGGGAGTGGGCCCCACTTGCTAGCGAAATCAAGCTCATTGGACGGTCCACCTCTAATTTCATTTATCATTAATTAAACACAATCTCTAATGCATTAAATTTTAATTAACACTCTAATTATACTCTGTTTATCTCTCTCTAATCATACTCCTTCTCTCTCCTTCTAGTATTTTCTTCCCCGCTCCATAAATACCCTTCCCCCCCTTCCTCCTTCTCTTCACTGACATTCCCTCCGCCGCTCCCTCCGCCGCATTCTCCGCCGCTTTAACCAGCAGAAACCCAAATTATGGGCAAGGACGTTGAGGCAGCCGAGCAAGGCCAATTCCAAGCCAAGGACTACCAAGACCCACCTCCCGCTCCTTTCATCGACCCAGACGAGCTCACCAAATGGTCACTTTACAGAGCCGCCATCGCCGAGTTCATCGCCACTCTCCTCTTCCTCTACGTCACCGTTTTGACTGTTATCGGCTACTCCCACCAAAGTGACCCTAATATCTCCAAAGACCCATGTAACGGCGTCGGAATCCTCGGCATCGCCTGGGCCTTTGGCGGCATGATCTTCATCCTCGTCTACTGCACCGCCGGGATCTCCGGTGGCCACATAAACCCAGCAGTGACCTTTGGGCTGTTCTTGGCAAGGAAGGTGTCGTTGGTTAGGGCCGTGTTGTACATGGTAGCTCAGTGTGCGGGTGCTATCTGTGGCTGTGGGTTGGTTAAGGCTTTCCAGTCGGCGTACTACGTGAGGTATAATGGCGGCGCCAACATGCTCAGTGATGGGTACAACAAAGGCACTGGCTTGGGAGCTGAAATCATCGGTACCTTTGTTCTTGTCTACACCGTCTTCTCCGCCACCGATCCCAAAAGAAGCGCCAGAGATTCCCATGTTCCGGTAAGTCTCCAACCCAAATCGTTAAATTACTCTGTTTTCTCTGCATCAATTAACCAACTCTGTTTCTTTCAACAAAGGTTTTGGCGCCACTCCCAATTGGATTTGCAGTGTTCATGGTTCACTTAGCCACAATCCCCATCACCGGAACTGGAATTAACCCTGCAAGAAGCTTCGGAGCTGCTGTCATCTTCAACCATGAAAAAGCCTGGGATGATCAAGTAATTAACTAAATTACATTCCTTTTCGCTTGTTTTGGAGTATTAACTAATGGTTTTTTGTTCGAATTGTTGTTTTGAGCAGTGGATTTTCTGGGTTGGTCCATTCATTGGAGCTGCAATTGCTGCAATTTACCACCAGTATGTACTCAGAGCTGGCGCCATTAAAGCTCTTGGATCCTTCAGGAGCAACGCTTAAGAAACCTTTTTTCCTTCCAAAAAAAAAAAAAAAAAAACACCAAATTGGTTCATGATTGTGTCTTGTTTTGTTATGTCCTGTTTTTTTTTTTTTTTTTTTTTTTATGAATAGAGTTGGTTTTAATGGTGGAATTGGAACACTCCATTGTTGCTTGCTCTGTTTCTTCTCCAGTCTCCTCCTCCACCGCCGCCGTGAAATTGAGCTGAACAAAAACATCAATCATTGGCCCTGGAAATTGTACATATTTTTCATGTCTGTTGTCGCCGTATTTTTCTCGTGTTTCATCCTTATCCCTTTCCCCTTCTTTGTTTTATTAATAAAAGAATCTCCTTTATGTTCTTAATTTCCGTATTTAATGGTAAAATTATTGTTAATTATGAGCTGAGCTGAGGGTTTAGTACAGCACATGGATTTAGAATGTCTGGGAATTTGTGGTCGAGATACTACCTTGAAACTCTCAAAAGGCTTCATATTCTCCCACTGGAAACCTTATCCAACAGAGTGGCAAGCTACAAATATATATATATTAACAAAAAAAAGTTAGGTCACTAATTATATATAAATATCATATCTTATCTTGTATTAAATTATTTCAGTAGGTAAAGTCTAGCTGTTACGTTACATAATTTAATTATTTACATTAGGGTTTTGAAATAATGTATGGTCTTCAAGAATATTCTTTTTGGGAATGCACCATTATTTGATGGTAGAGCCAAGATTGCGACAACTAATCTTCGGTCATGATGGTTGAGTTTGTTTTAGCTTGTTGTTATAGCACTCTCGACGTCCCTAACTTTGTTTCGGGATTCCTTGAAGATATTGATGATGATTAGATTTATTTAATATTATTAATAATTGTCTTTTCTAATGTGTTCTCGAGTATTCTCGCTACATCATTATTACTTCTAAAGAGATGTTTGTTTTTGTAGCCACCATTGATCAGACTCATTTTTATGAAATTAGTACCATAATGACAAAAAAAAAAAAAACAACAACAACAACAACGTGTCAAAAAGAATATATAAAAAGAGGGACTTGTTGGGAATTCTACCATATTCCATGTAGCTATTTGTTTCTGTTCTCGTAGGTCCCACTCAAAGGTTCAGGTCTCCTTAATAAAGTTCACATTTTACCCTATAATTTTAACCTAATGTCAGTTTAAAGAGCGTTTTCTACGTATCTCGTCTATTAAATCACCAATTTTGAGCAAAGTTTAACGATTAAGATATGGAGCGTTAATCATGTTCATATTTTTGTTATATAGTATGTATAAAATATATAGCACGTAAAAAACCAATGCCACAACTTTAAAGGGGTGGAGGTTTCAAGATGACCTAAACATTCACGTGGAGGGGACACTGCTAGGTCACTCCTCCATTGTCCTGTGGGGTCCACTATTTTAGCCAGCTCACCGCCAAACCCCTCTGCTTGCTTAAGCTTTTTATTAAGCCTAAAATAAAATTTTAATAAATATCTAAAATTTTAAAATTTAATAGATTGAAAATTGAATTTTCTGTATATAGGACAGCAAATTTTAAATATTTAAAGAAATATTGAATACAATAATAATGTATTGTATATTTAATGATTTATTAAACAATAGAGTTCAAAAAAATATTAATTATGTTTAAAATTTGGATATATACATTACATATTTTTATTTTTATATATACATAATAAAATATTAATTTTATACATTAAATATAGAATTAAAAGACAAAATTATAAAGTTTTTGAAATTAATTAAGTCAGAATGTACCCATTGTAACATTCACTGGATCGGTTGCGTCTTTTGTATATTAGGCCCACGTGGGCTGACCACTCTGGACAAAATGGACCGCCTCAGAACAAAGCCCAAACATCCAACACAACAATTTTCCTCATAGAAAATTTCGACATCCAATCCTTAAAAAAAGAAAAAAAATTAAAATAAAATAAAAAATTATAATATTTAATGGTAAAATAAAAATAAAACAAAACAAAATAATGACATGGTCGGGGATGACTGGACCTTTGTTGTCCCAATATATAATTAAATCTAAAAAGATCCATATTTGGTTTAGTCTATTAAAATCTTTACTTAAAATTGAACTTGATACTTATTGAAAAACGTTTCAAAATTTCAAAATTTTGCAAAATTACACTTTATAATCGGTGTTTATTCCAAAAAAAAGTCGAACATTCATGAGTCATTCTTAAATCAAAACCAATAACCATCCAAGTAGATCTTAAACCGTAGCTTGAAACGTACTATCTCAAGTCATTTATATAGAGAAGCAGGTCAAAAAATGGTTGTCAAAATCCAAAACTCGTGTCACCATAGATGATTTATTGCCTTGGTTGCTCGTGGCTGAGATAGAGAAGAGACGTTGCTAATTAACCAAACCAAGAATTCTTGTGGATAAGTACAGTTGGTCATTAGCTAAAAAGAAGCATATATGATCCGTGAAGAAGAGGGAGAAATAGCCCAAAAAAAAAAAAAAAAAATTCATAGGTATCACTATGAGTTCAAGACGTCATCTAACTAAGCCTAGTCGTCGACCAAGCTGTGCTACCTTGCCCGATTTCTAGAGGAAAAGTAAATATGCTCAAGAGGCGAGACAAGGATGACCAAATCTTCGTTGCCTTTGTCCCTACCACCTATTTCAATTTCTAATTCACAAAAAAATTATATATATATATATATATATATTTATTTATTTATTTATGTAATTAGATTTCCACAAAATTTCTCCATTTTAAAAAAATTATAATTTTAAACTATCATTTATATTTTTTAATTTACTTTTTATTTAAAAATACAAAATATTTAATAAATTTAATAATATTTTATAAATAAAAATATAATATAAAATGTTTGAAATAATTAATTATAAAATCACCGGCCCATAATTCGAGTAATTATCTTTATCGTTCAGAGTCGGCCTTTCGCTCTGCCAGCGCGGATCCAGGAGTACAATCACTAACTATTTTTTGTTTCAAGAATTCCTACGTGGCGTTTACTCATTGGCTCATTTGCCTCCCATTCCTCCTTAAATTTCAACCGCTTTATACTGCTACTCATAATTCTCCATTTTTATTTTTCCCTCACCGACTTCTATTTCTTACTCGCATTCCATTTTCTGATTCTTAAATCTCCACAGATTCTTCTACACTATACGAAAATGGCGAAATCCGTTGCTTTCTATTGCCTTCTTTTGATGTTCGTTGCGGTGTTCATGGACGCCGCTTTCTCTTTGGAACAACCAGTGGAAGTTCCGCCTTCTCCATCTCCTGAATCTGCTGCAGATTCTCCTCCAGTGCCCTCCCCTACTCCATTCCCTCACGCTCCTGCTAGTTCTCCGGCGGAATCACCTTTAAAATCTCCTCCTGCTCCACCGCCCTCAGATCTCACTCCCAGTCCATCTCCAGCGCGTGTTCCATCTCCGTCTCCGGCTCCAGCCCCTTCACTGACTCCCGACAGTGATTTTCGTAACAGTATTGCCAATGGCGGTGGAGGAGAGACGGAAACTTCCAAGGGCGGGATGAATGGCGGTAAGAAGGCTGGAATTGCAGTTGGAGTGATTGCTGCTGCGTGTTTTGTGGGAGTAGGAGGAATCGTTTACAAGAAGCGCCAAGACAACATTCGCCGATCTCAGTTCGGGAATGCCGCTAGGTCATCGTTCCTATGAGGAACTAAGTGATGACGGTACGGAATTCTCCGCATTAGTAGAAGATAGCCTTCTATTGATTAACTAGCATTATTATTTTAGTTTGATTACATAGTTTGGTAAAGTCATTGTTCTGGAGATTGTAGTCAACTCGTTTTACTGGCTAATTTTGAGTAGTAGTCTGATTATTTATTCATACGATAGTTCTTAGTTTCTTGCTTATTCAGTCGGCGTTGCCGCTTTCTCTGCCATTCCGTTTTGTTGCAAAAGTTTATTTTATCATACAATATATAATATATCTTCTGCCTGCCTCGTTCATCGCTTGTTTAATTGCTTACAAATTTTTTGTAGTTCTGTGCTTGTAGATTTTACTTAATTATCAATGAGGATTCAATTTTCTCGACCTCCAATTGTTTCTTTCATTTTTTTTAATTAAGAAACAACCAGTCTTTTTTCCATTAATATCTTTCCTATTTCACATTGGAGAACCTGTGATTTAGTTTCACAAACTACTAAATAACATTAATTACTAGATTCCATTTTTTGTAGTTGCTAGCATACTTTTCTTTTAGCTCAAGCAATATGAGTTACACCTTGTGAAAGCGAAATCAAGCTCATCAATGGTTAGGTCTATTAAAACAACAACTTTTTGCAATTAGGGAGACAATATTGACACAAACAGGGCAGGATTTAACCAAGAAAAAGATCACAAGAACGCCACATATGTATATTGGATTTGTTTAAGAGTTGCAATGGATTAGATTCACTCTCTCATTTTCTTGGGTGTTCCTTATATATCCATCAACTCTTGCCAAATTGACAACTTTCAGAACCACGGCATAAAGTCTTACTTACAAGGGAACTATGGTTCAGGGAAGTCACTGCCTATACTCAATTGTACATATAACAATGATAATGCATAAAAAAAAAAAGATAATTCACCTTGGCCAACACCGTCTCAATTCAGCTTCTGCTTAATGTTTCAACAACCGTGGGATGTTGTCGGGGTATGGCATGGTGCACTGAACTTATAGCTATAGATGCTCGTATTGGTTGTGCTGCTCTCTGAGAGTTGTGGTGATGTTGTGGTGATGTTAGCCCCCAACGTCTTCTCCATCTTAAAAACTCAACAATAATTGAACTTCCACTCATAACGAGGCCAAACCCGGTTAATGTAGCCAGTATGATAGCCAAAACTGCTTGGATACCAACCTGTAAGCCATTCTAAAGCTCATCTCCAAGATTTAAGCGACAAAAAGTCTAAATTCAAAGCAGTATAGATAGAGGGGAGTGATGAAAATAACAATTGGTCTTATGTGTAAACAGCATCCGATTATTATGTTTAGATTCCAGATTATGCCATTCAATAAGTGATCCAGAAGAATGGTAGCAAAGCTATGCAGTTAAAATTAAGAGGAAAAATAGATAGCTTTAGCTCTTACCACAGTGTAGAATAGATGTGAGAAGAGAACCACCATCGCAAACTGAACTGTTGCATATACCCATATGTATCTTCTCTTCACTACAGACAAAACTTCTGTTTAGGATTACTGAACTTTGTGTGTCAGGCTTGTTGAATGATCAGTGTAATGGAATGTAATAGACTAGCAAATATGAATTGAAAAGATGCTGTTTCATCACCATTAGTCATCAATCATTAGAGCTCTAATTAGATTAGAATGCTTATATGTTCTAGTAGATCTTGTTAACTTACCCATGGTCGAGGAGGTCATCGATGAGAACAGACCCAAAACGCACGAAAATGGAAGTGAAATGGCAATTGCACTGGTGCCCATTTTCGCAACCTGCGTCTGAACATATTACAGAGGACATGACAAATGATGGATTTAAACTCAGAGTTTCATGGTTTCTTGTCTTACCAGTAGTTGCTCAAGAAAGCAAAAGTAGGCAAGTATGCTAACAATCACAAGCACAGGAAACTCCTGCCACACCCTGATTTATTCAAATAGAATAGACATTAGTATGCATAGTCGAAGTTTAGCTCTTACTCTATTCTATGTTTTTTTGGTATTCTTAATTGGACAAAACCAAGAGCAAGCTCTACTTGAAACATTACACATGGTGGGATTGGATCAATAAGATTGAACACTTCAAAATCTATCAGAACAGATAGTTGCTGACCTATGGATATTGACATTGTCCTGCTGAGTTCTAGTTCCCCCTAATACTCGAGTTCGAATGCTCTGGACCTTTAACAAAGTTACAGGAAGGTTTAGGACCTCTTTCTTGCAAACTTCACACGTTTTATTTCCCTTGATACTAAACCATTTGACTGCACATTCTTGGTGAGCCAGAGCAAGTGCACCTTTGCAGCTACATTCCATCTTTAGAGTCTCACCTCCTTCACACAATTCAACCATGCAAATTCTACAGACAGCCTCTTCTTCAGAGATGTCTTCGCCATTGCTTTCTTCATTTTCTGGACCATTAGATTGAGATGAGACTGACATCACTCATTGTAGAAAACAAGCTTTAGTTCTCAAGATTGGATGTAAAAGAGTTAGTAACTGTTGTAATTAAATGGGAATAAAACAGTAAAGTTTGGTCGATTTACCTATTTCTATTGTTGTAGAAGTATTCAATGTCGTATCCCCTTCCTTTGGTCGTGGGGTCGAAGGAATTACTCGAAAAAATGAATCCGTCCTCCTTATGCTTCTACCCTTGTTATTGACTGGAAGAGAAAGGGAGCGTGATATCCGTTTCTGAGATCCCCTTCTCTGCACAATAAAATTGCAATCTTTGTAAGGTGACCCTATGATAAATTCAACTAGGTCAGCTTCACCACTAAATAAAACTCAAAACTAGTGCTTACTACTGATTCCTGTTCACTTCCCTTGCTTCCATCATGTGTAGATTCTGGATTTGAATGAGCTACAGGAGTTACAGGTAGTGATGAAGCTTGCTTCGACCTAGGCGCCATTAAAGCTTGAGGAGGCTTTTCATGTGTCCGTGAAGATGAAGCCTCAGAAACAAGGAAGGACACCGCCTCAACATCCGACGAACTTCGGTAAATGAAGCTAAGTTTTGGCAAGAAACTTTTGATGGATGGTTTGGCTCTTGACGAAGATGGCCCTGAAGGTCCAGTAGGTATAGCATCATCTGAAGAGGTAGGTGTTAACACAAAATTCACTTTCCTTGGTGTAGGACTAGATGTTGGGGGCATTCTTTTGGCAACAAAGTCGGGTGTCCTAGAAGGTATCTCAAGAGAGAGATTTCGCCTCTTCCAATGGTTACCATGAGAGGTTCCTTCTGTTGTCCCAGCCTGAAAAAGACCACAAAATGACACAACACACTAACACTACTACACAGCCATAAGATAGAAAACATAAGATGGAATAGAAACAACCTTCTGGAGACGATCTGCACTTGAACTCACAACACTTATCTCCTCTGTTCCCATAAATCCAACACAAACCCAGAAAGCAAAACCTGAAATGGAAGAGAATTGCAGAGAGTAAATAAGGGAAAAAGGAAAGGGAATGATTATGGTGGCAATTGGTGGCCTACCTTCACTTCTCCCCCACCATCCTCCACACTTCCACTCTGCTATTTTCTCAGCTGAAACCCTCCTCCTTTCGAATCAGATTCTCTCTGATATCTTTCTTTCTTTCTTTCTTTCTTTCTCACTCAAATTCCTCAACTGGAAATCAGTTGAGATTCACAACCTTTCAATCTTTTATTTCTTTCGTAGTGTGAAATGTTTGTTTTACTGTGTATTTTTGCTTTGTGAGTGTGTGACCCGTGAATTGGTTGAATTCTAAGCTAGAGAGAGACATGACTCCAAATATTTGTGCACCCAAAATGAATGAAAGCTTGTTTTCAAACGTCATGATTGAGTTGACCTTTGTCCAATCAAACCCACTTACCATGCTGCCTCTCTTTTTCTTCCCTCTTCTATCTCCTTTTTATTGTTTTTTTAAATTGTTTTATTATTAGAGTAATTTTGTACTTTTTTCGCTCCCATTTTTATAAAGATTTGAATTTTCCTCCCCCAAAGAGAAACGTAGTCTCTGTCAATGATAAATGAGCTATTTTTGAGATGTTGGTCCCTGTAATTTTGTACTTCTCTGAATTAATGACAAGGAAAAAGAGTAGGTTTGATAAGAGTAAGTGGTCTTCACCTTTACATATGATTTAATGTTTGATTTTTTAGGCTCTATTTGATATCAATTTTGTTTTTTATTTTCTCTTTTTCAAAATTTGCATCTACTTTAAAATATTGTGGTTGGTAGCTACAAAATAAATAAGTAAAATTGTGTATAGCTTTTTTTAGGGAGGAAATAATGATTTAGTTAACCTTCCCCTAGATTTATGGATTATCTTTAAGTCTTGATTTTACTATATTGTTGGTATTAACTTATATTGTTTCCAGTTCTCTAAAATTTGTTTCCTGTTCTTGAATCTTTCCATATTAAGATTCTAAAAATTAATGCAAAATAAAGTTAGTTTACCAATTACTGGTTGGTTGTTAATGTCTGTTTTTGCAATCTTCATCTATCTCATATCTAATCTCTTGAATTATTTTAGTCCTTTTGTTTTAATTTCTTTAGTCTGTTAGTGGAGTTATGAAAACCATTATTTTATCTTATCAAATCAACTTTTTTGTTTCTTTAATTTTCTTTTTCTGGCACCTTTTTCAGCTTCTCAGATATCCAATCTGCTTTCATCCTTTTTTTTTTTTTTGGTTCATCATTTCTTAAAAATCCTTATAATATCAGAAACAGTACCATTCAACAATATTAACATGGTAGTATATAAAATAATATTTATAAAAAAAAAAATTGAAAAAAATTGAAAAAAATATGTATAAAAAACTTTTTTTTAACAATATTCTAAAGCAACTAAACAAATAAACTTGGGTGAATATTAGGGCTCACTTTATCAAAAGAATCTCAGGAAAACTCTGCGCCAAAATAAATAAAACCAAAAGGAATAACAAAACTGTGAATTTTCTGATAGAATATGTCCCAAAATTTATCAAATCGTCCTACATATTTGAACGAAGGGTTATCCATCTGAATCCTCTAATAAATATTAGTGTATATCTTTCAATGCAAACCTCGCAGGCAGCATATTTGCTCATCTACCTCTCCAGCAGCATCACCATCTCACAGTGGGGCGTATGAGGGAAAAGATCTACAGCCATTGCTTTTACAGGCCGAAAAGGCTCCGACATCGGCATCGACTTCACTCTGTGCCGAGCAAGACCAGCACTCCCCATATTTCTCCACCCACGGTTGTTCTTGTTTCCTTTCTCAGTTTTTTCAGATGACGGTGTACACAGCTCTATGGCATTAGCCATCAAACTTTCAGGGTTGCATGAAATGTAACTGCACAATACCCAAGTTGTATTATGTATATATGTTCTGAAAACGAAAAAAACAGAGAATAAATTGAAGTGCACAGAAGATTTGGCCTTAGAACTTACACTAATCTCCTTAAATGCGTATGGGTTCTCAGGACCTTTGTCACCTGCATTATTGCCAAAATAGCCAACAATCACCAATTTGATGGAAACAGAAATCAGTAATTGAGAAAAATATAGGAAAAAGCTCCACGATAATTTAAAAAAGAAGGCACTAACAATGGGATGAAGTCCACCACGAGGAGGATCGACAATAGCAACGACATTTTTGAACTGCTGTGCCAAACTAGTCCCATTTTCTGCTTTGCAGCCGTTGAGTTGGCTCCCTTTCTCTTGGCTAGCAACCTCTGAAGTCTCAAGTGCATTTGCATTGTTTTCAGGCATTCGCCCCGCCACAGAATCTTGTTCGATGCCATCCGTTAAGGTGTTTCTTTCCTCAGTTGCAGGAACTTCATCACTTTTTTCAGAGGCACATGGAATTTCCTCACTTTTCTTGGAGGCACTTGAAGTTCCATCGCTTGGATTAGTGTCACTTGAAATTTCCCCTTCTTTCTCGGTTACATTTAGGTACTCTTTCAATAAAGATCCCACAACATCCTCCGCCTGTTCCCTCATTGACAAAATGCAGAAAATGAATATAAAGTCAAGTATTTGGAGGTGTAATTCCTCTACAAAGTCTAGCATGGCTCAATCAGATAATTATAAGTTGGTTGCATAGCCTTTTTCAGTGCCAAACATAGACAGGATGAAATCATGCTCTAATGATGAAAACTATAAATCTCACCTTTGCACAAATAAATTTACAGTTATTTATCCCATTGATTTCAGCATTCCTCTGAGCATCAGACACCGCAGAAGCATTCATTTCAATACCAATAACCTGCAATATCATTCGAGCGCGAAAAAAGTCGATAATTTAGGAAAGTCAAAAGCAGAGTACGAATGAACTCCATGGGAAATGGCTTTTGGAATATTACCATACCGACACGATGAGCCAACGTCAGTCCAATTGTTCCAGTTCCACAGCAAATATCAAAAAGCAAGGTGTCAGGGCCTAACCCAGCCCAATCCCCAGCTAGTGAATACAGCTTCTCAGCAGCAAGTGTATTCACCTGGGACAAAAAGATTCTCTATTTACCACAGCATTAACAAAAAACCATCGTCCATTTTCACTGGAAGACTAATATGGTCATACCTGGAAAAAGGCCGTTGGAGATATGCAGAACTTAAGGTTGCTAATGTAATCATGGATTCTTGGTTCTACAACAGCATTGGTAGCCTCCAGTTCAGCGCCATGGACATTTGGAATAGTTAGTGGCTGTAATGGAGTATCAGCAGGTGCTGCATTTGATATTCCTTGGTGATGCTGCAAAAGGAAAATAAAGTTTGAAAATTTAGAAAACTGAAAAGAGAAAACTTCAAAGAAGCAACTGATTTTAAGTTTTAGGAAAGAACTGAGTAACTCCAGAAAAGAAATTTATGCCTGAATGACTAAAGAAGTTAGTGGCAGTGATGGAGAATTTGCAACAGCTCCTTCAGCAAAAGCTTGAGCAAGTCTCTTGAATTCATTGGTCATTAGTTCACACTCAACACCTACAGAGCAGACCTACACATGGAAGGACGACAAAAACAAATAATTGAAAACGCAGAAAGATTTATCAGATCAAACACTATAATTTTCAGGTAAAAACTTCTGATATGATTTATCAGATCAAACATTAACCTGAACGATGAGCATGACCTCACTGATTTTTGAATCAGAATTTTCAGAATCAATCGACTTCCTTGGAGTTCGTCCTTCTCGAACCTTACATGGTTCAAGAATAGAATTGTCAACAGAAAAAAGACTGGATGATTATCAGATACAGAAATTATATTTCTTAAATATTCTAGAACACCTCAAATCACTTACCGTCAATTGACGCCAAAACCCAATATTCTTAAATCTATTCCAAATTGGCAAGCTTGAAAGCTTCAGAAATTCCTGAAAGATTGATGCATATTTGCAAGAAAGTCTAGAAACATTGGGACAATTTTCAGGTTCTTCAACAGCTGTTACACCTTCCCTGTGCAATTTTTTAATCCATCACAAATCCTTCAAGGCCAACAAGCAAGCGTACAAATAAAAAATAATGTTGAATTGACCTGAAATTTCCCAACATAAACCCCACTGTTGGCTTGCCCTCCAAAGAGTATCCAACTGAAAATTCACACTTGTTACGGTATCCATCTATAATTGGTGATTTAAGAATACCCTCAAAATTGCATGGAAGACCACCTTAAAGGTACAAAAAACAACAGGATCATCAGTATGTGGTAAAAAGAAAACTAAAATGAAGAAGAATTGGGCATGAAATCTTGAATATCTGAATAAACAATCTAAACAATTAGGAGATAATACACTCTTTAAAAAAGACCTTATATGAAGTAGGTACCTATATCCCTTGATTTTAATATCCAATCGGGAAGAGAAATGCCAGTAGGACAAGCTTTTCGGGCGTTCCTAGTCTGTCAGTATAAATTGAATGGTCCAGCATCATATTCCACAAAAACTTAATTGTAAGATGAAGTCAATGATGGATGAAAATTGTGAAGGATGAAAGCTCTTACAAGTTTTTTGAGAACCTGCGTCAATGAATTCTTTTTATGATCCAACTGATCACTGTATGACATGTGAGCAAGGGGAGCCACCACTTCACGGGCACTTTTTACCTTAGAAACTGAATCATTAGGAACACAATTCCCGCCATTTATGCTATCAGCATCTTCACCATCATTTGATGATAAAGAGACAGCAACCGAAGATTTAGAAATATTGTCACGATCCCTCGATGATTGAATTGTCTTATCAAATGATCTGGGAATCACGTCTGCAACCTTCAAATTCTTGTTGCCAATGGTTTTTCCATCTAACTCCTATTATTGCATCCATAATTTGAAAAATCGTCCCAGTTCCTTTTAAATTCATAAATCGAAGAAGTTTAAGTTTGTAATAAGAGATACCTCAACAGCACTTTTCAATTGTTCTGTACTTTCAAAATGAACAAAACCTACGGTCATTCCTTTCTTCTTCTTTGCGGATTGAAAATGAATACCCTGCAAAAAGAAGACATTGCAATGCCATAGGGCTAAACATCACGCAGGGAACCACGAGATAACCAATTTATGAGAGGCCTTCCATAAACCACAAGAAGGAAAAATGAGCAAGAAAACAACAGCACGGAAATTCTTGAAATGAACCACAATTTTCATACACTAGGCAGGTCCAATATATCTTAAAACTACCGTATAGTTAAGGGGAAATGTACAATGAAAAACCCATAATTCAGTTTTTGGATTCATCGTCGCTGTAAACCAATACTCGAATCCAAGATGTAAACCACCAGGTATACACGCTTTCAAGACGATGAACAAGATATAGGCAAACAGAAACTACAGAGAATTATACTAACCTGTTCCTTCAAGTAATCCCGAAGATGATCAGAAGTCCATTTTCTCGGCAAATGAACTAAGCATTTGCTAAGACCATTATCCCTTCCGTCATTTCCGTCCTCATCGTCATCGTCCACAACAGCCTCCGTCATCATGACCTCCTCTTCCTTAACTTCCTCCTCCACTTTCATCACCTTCTTAGCCCGCTCCGACGTTGGATCCCACGAGTTATCAGGGCGTTTCCGTAGCTCCTCCTCGCCATGAGCGTAGCGACACGTACTTCCATGACTACACGACCCCGAATGACGCCTAAAGTAAGAGCATAAACTGGTTTTCCAAAGAGGATTCAGAGACGGATCCGGCTTCGGATTTGCAGTATCAAAATCTGTGTCTGTTCTCTTCCGCTTTTCCCCCGCAACGCTAGCTTCAGTGGATTGGCAATCAGATTGTTCCAGTAAAGATTCAGCCGGCAGCGCATTAGTCTGTGGGAAGTTATCAGTATTGTCTTGGGCGTCCATCGACGTTTGGAGATGATCTTCGGAAGTTTCCAACGCTTCGGTTACAAGGGTTTCTTCAATTGAAGAGGCCGCCATTGGAGCTAATCAAAATTTCAGATAATCAGTTCCTTCAGTTGCTCCTTTATGTTTGGTTCGTGAAGTTGCAGTGAAAGTAGTCTTCGCTCTTCGCTTCTCTCGTTTTGTTGTATTTTAGGGCAGTTTCTAATCAATAATCTGATTCCGTTATTCCGACGTGACGTTCCCATTTTCCCGACTCGTCGAAATTTTCTCCCACACGTCTAATTTTATATATATATATATTTTTATATATCTAATTTCTTACAAGTCTGTTTTTTTATAATAAATTACAAATTTAATTATTATTATTTATAAATAAAATCCATGTTTAAAATTTTTATCATACCATGGACAATAATTCAATCATTTTACACTATATAGACACTCTGTCAACCAAATTTGTAATTCGATCTCTAAACTTCTTTCACAAAACTATTTGAGTTTTCGGGTCAAAATTAGTATTTATATGATTTGCTTATATTGAAGAATAGCTAAAATTAGTGATATATAAAGCAAGAATCTTGAACATTTATAAGAGAATAGAAGGTTTTAAATTTTCGAACTTCTTCTAATGCTTGAATGGTGGCTATTAACAATAGGTTTAGACTTGATCGATCCAAACTTTAGGTTAACGAAAACCCAAATTGTATCTATTAACAATGGGTTTTCGTTTAGACCTGACCAGTCCAAACTTCAGGTTAACGAAAATCCGAACCAAACCTATTTGATAATTAGAGTCGACGGTAAGTAAATACGAGGCGTGCTAAGAGAAAAGGAGTAAACAAGATAGGGCAAGAAGGCATTCATTCAATCCAAAAGCACTGTTGATGGAAAGTCAGAAGCACAATTAAATGGCTTTGGGTAGAGAGAATTGTGTGTAAAATGATGATCAGAAACAGAAAAGTACCTAAAATTCAGAAACAACAGTAACTAGAAACGAGTTTTCACATAAAATGTTTGCCTACAACAAACAAAGATTGGACAATTTTAGCTGTTCTTGACAAATCAGAAAGCAGCAGCAGCAGCATAATATATTGAGTAAAAAGCCAAAGAAAGCGCAGAGTGAAACTATGCAAACATTTATTAGCTACAGTTATCAGAAGAACAACAACAAGAACACTGAAGAAGAATGAGAAGAAGAAGAAGAAGAAGAAGAAAGAAAGCAAACCAACCCAAAAAGTAGGCTCTGTCAAATCAGAGAGTTTTAAATGATTCTTCAGCTTCAACACCCCATAACTGCACAGTTGTAGACAAAAACCCCAACATGTTCCTTCCCTCCTACTATCTTCCAATCCAAACTTCCATTATTAACTCCCGACTTTGGACACCAAGAGCTCAGCACAATACATTCTCCTTCTGGCCCTCTTTGTCCCCCCACAACCAGAAGCTTTTCCCCACACGCTTTGAAAGCAAGCCCCCATCCATTCGAAGAATCCGCCCTCACCGGCAGTCTCCCCAACACATTCCATGTCTTCCCCACTTTCTCATACTTCATTACCATGTTCGTTAAATGCTCCACTGCATATAACTCATTCTCCACAACTGCAACGAGCGGGGGAGCCTGTGCTCCTTGGTTCACGTACGGATACATCCCTTCGATTTTCCTCCATTTCCTCTTCTTTAAATCGTACTCCTCTCCACATGTTAGAGACACTGTAGGACTCGACATCCCTCCAATCACGTAGAATTTCCCATCCATGAAGAATCCCGAACATGACCGACGTGGGACGTGCATGTCGGGCAACATTTCCCACCGACCCTTGGATGAGTCGTATAGTTCGGCTGATTTTAGAACGTTTCCCTTTTTATCACTCCCACCTGCTACAATTGCTATTGAACCAAGGCTGCCAGACCCAAACAAACAACGAGGCTGGTTCATTCCTCGACATTTTACCCAACAATGAGGAAAAAACGCATATTTCCATATAGCGAAATCATAAAACTCCCTACCGAAAACCAATAACTCGCTACCTACTGCTAAGGACTCCTTATCAGCATGGTTGAAACACTCATCACAAGGCATCTTAGGCAATGCCATCCATTTATTTCTATCAGGATCAAAAGCCTCCCACTCTTTTAAATCACAAACCAGATATACCCAATACTCCACATTCTCTACCTTCTTCCTCAGTTCAGTCAAGGCACCACTTCTAATCTGCTTGTTAAACCTTGAGTTAACACATGATAGAGAAGCATAATCCGACCTTCGAACGTACGCAAAGCAATTCATTGCTACATCATCATTGAGCCCTGGGAGAAGTGAATCATTTGATATACGCCGACGCTGCGAACCATCAACCGTTCTTTCTATCAAATCTACATTCGAAACATAACTTACTTCTTCATCCTCCATCTCCTCCAAATAAGGTATTACAACAAACTTTGTTTGTGAATGTCAGCAAAAATTTATATAATCAAAACAAAAGAATCAACAAGCTATACCGATAAATAGCACCAATCTTAAAATGTAATACGCTGGCGGCCTCTGATTATCCTCCCAATACCCAGGGAACAAATTCCGATCCTTGAAAGCAGCAACCAGTAAACACTTATTTCCTTCTCCCATTAATTTAATGAAACAGTGTGGGAATATGTGAAGAATGTATACTCAGAATATTCCATTTATACGATATTCGTGATAATACGCGCTCGAAGTTTATACCAATTAGAGAAATCCTCGCAGTCCTCGCAAAACAGATTAAGAAAACGAATACGCCAAACCCTCGAAAATCCAGTAGTAATCGA
This sequence comes from Cucurbita pepo subsp. pepo, assembly GCF_057944985.1. Taxonomy (NCBI): domain Eukaryota; kingdom Viridiplantae; phylum Streptophyta; class Magnoliopsida; order Cucurbitales; family Cucurbitaceae; genus Cucurbita; species Cucurbita pepo. The sequence continues at coordinate 4,912,110 of NC_141802.1, forward strand.
ATCACCAATAACCTCCACGAACGATCCCAATTTCTCTCCGGCAGCCAAATAGAACGATCTGGAATTTTTGAAAAGAGAGATTAGCTAGAAATCGCAAACCAAGGATGAAATTAATTTGTACAGGAGAAGACAGATAACAATCATAAAAGAGTCCGGAGTTCTATAACCACACGGATTAAAAGCCTAGTGCATGTAAATGGATCGAAATCAAAAGAAAGAGGAAGAAGGGAAATTAATTAAGCAGATTAAAAGGAAGAGAATTGAAAGAGAAAAAGGAAATCCAGACCTGGATTTGGGGAAAGTAAGAGGGATCAATTACTTGAGTCTCGGATGAACGCGGTTGCCTGAAATAGTTGCCGACGAACATGTCGGAAGGAAAGCTGGGGAAAAAGGAAGAAAAAGGAAGAAAGAAGAAGCAGAGTGGAGTCAGCCTTGGCAAACGAAAACAGCGGTACCAGATCAAATGGGTGGGGCGGCCCCGTGTTGTGTCGATGTGTTGTAATTTATAATTTTTATATATATATATATATATATAAAGAGAGTGGAAATTATTTAAATAATAATAATGATAATAATAATAATAATAATGGTAAATTATCTCAGATATCACCGTACTTCTGGGTATTTGTACCTTCACCCCCCTCTTTCCCTATTTTGCATCATGGTTTGGTCTTTTTCTTTTTCTTTCTATTTTCATTTTTACACTCTTAAATTAACTAATTTAATTATGTTACGTTTTTAATTTATAATTAAATTACTATTTTAATTTTTATCAACCATAAATTTATTTTATGGGGATTTAAATTTATAACATATTTTGTTAAACCAAATAATATAATGTCTTAAAGTTGTTTTAATTTTGTTTCTATACTTTAAAATCTCTTAAAATAACATTCACATTAATTACGAGAATTAAAATAGTGGGTTGACAAAAAATTTTAATTTCTGAAACTCTAAGCAATACATAAAATCCTTCAAAAACAAGGAATGAAAAAAAAAATAATAAAAAAAAATTAATTAATTAATTAATTAAGGTAAGAGTCCAAGCCCATCGTCATTTTTGGACTTTTCCTTTCGAACTTCTTCTCAATATTTTTAAAACGCATTCCGGCCCAAAAATAACAATATCTGCTAGTTGTGGGCTTAGACGGTTACAAATGATATCAAAACCAAATAACAGACGATGTGTCAAAGACCCTGAAACTCCGTAGGGTGGAATGTACAATATTTGTTAGTTGTAGGCTTAGGGTATGATAAAGGGTATGTTAAAAAGAGAAACAAAACATTCAAGGGTGTGTGTAGAACTCTCTCGCAAGTATACACGTTTTAAAACTGGGAGGGAATAATGACAATACGTCAAACAATATCTGATAGCGGTAGATATGTACGGTTGGTGTAACAAAGTTTGGTGCAATTTGACGCGTTTTCACATTTCCAAAGCAAAGAAACTCAAAATTCAAAAGTTGGGAATTATAATAAATGAAATTATATTTTGAGAAAGTAAAAAAAAAAAAAAAAAAACAGAAAATATAATATTTGAAAATCAGTACTTGAAAAAGGATGGTACAATTGGGGGTAGGGGGGCAGACCCCCTAACCCCATGATTGAGAATTGGAGAGTACATTAATTTGTAGGGTTTTAATGCAAAAAGGTAAAAGAATCTAAAAGAAATATGTAAGTACACAAAAGGGTCACCCCTTCTTCACTACAACAAATTGTACTTATTTCTCTTTTGTGAAAAAGTCTTAAAAACCAACCCCATGGTTTCCCCTTGCCCATCAAATTGCACAACACCCATGTTCATCCACGCAAAAACATGAAGAAGACTTAATAAACTTATGGTCAAGAGCTGTATAGGGAGGCACATAGATCACCTAATCCATCTACATTTCAATTTACACAACAAATCCACACTCTAACTGGACGAATTACACGAACCCACATCAAAATCGTTGTATTTACTCCCGTTTTCTTCTGGTTCTAAGTTTGATTGTTCGGACTTGCGCTTGCACCAGCATAGATATTGCGGGATTGGACCTTCGTCTCCGATCACCCAGCTATGCTTTGCAATGGCGTCGAGTGTCATTCTCTGGCTCGGGTCTGCAAGAAAAGGCTTTTAAGTATTCAACGGGGGCGAGTTTTCTGACTGTGGGACGAAAAATCTTGGAGATAGAAGACAGTACCTTTGCATAGAATTCCTTCTAGTAGATCTCTCAACTGGGGATTCATATCATCCGGCAGCAGCAATGGATTATTGACAATCTGGAGAAGAAATATATTGTCCATTTAGCATCAAAATGCATCTAATGAAAGCGATAATACCACAAACAAACACTTCCCCCACTTTATCATAGGTATCTTGCAGTGTCTCCCCAAGAAATGGATATCGACCGAGTATCATACAGTACAGAGTCACCCCGACTGCCCATGTGTCGGCTACTTTTCCATGATAAGTAATACCTAAAAACAGAGAGAGTTAACCGTTGAGATATGTCGACCGTAACCCAACCTTACTAAGCATCAAAACAAATATAATCGTTAGACCTAAACAGCATTCCGGTGCTGTAAAAACAGGAGTCCCAGGAGAACGGCGAAGCTCGTCATTTTCGTCCTGCAAATGAAAAATGAATATTACCCTTACAGGTATCTATCTCAATGTGAAGAGATGAAGGAAGTCCTTTGATTACCTCAAAAACCTGGCTAACACTGAAGTCCCCTATCTTCACTGTACCGTCGCGAGTTATCAACAAATTATCAGGTTTGATGTCACCATGCACTATATTCTGCAAACAATCAGCGTATATGCAATCAAGTGGTGACCCCATTTTTCACTAAGACTGCAATATTTCAGCGACGCCCAGAGCAGATAACATAGGATAATGCAAACTGAGATCAACATGTAGTTTCTACTTATTTAACAAGAGGCGAACACTTCGCCTGGAAGGTAAATGAAAAAATAAGCTACTGTGATCAAAATCTGGAACATACATGAGCATGAAGATACATCAGCCCTGAGACGATATCACGTAAGTATTTCCGAGCAGTATTTTCATCTAGACCACGTGGTGGATCAGAACCCTCACAAGCCCATTTGCCTTCCACATATTCAAGAACTAAAACAAAGAATGACTGCTCACGTAAAGGTTATATTCGAAGATTCGAGCAATTCCATAAAGAAAAAGAAAGATGCCGTAATACCCATATAAAAGCGATCGTCATCTGGATCATCTATCACTTCAAATAGATTTACTATGTTTGGATGTTTCAACATTTTCATGATTAAAACCTGTAAAAAAGAAGATTCTTAATTTGCAACTCAGAAACGTTGATCCTAAGAGAATTAGAAAATATATGCACATACAACAAAGCTTAGCCAAAGAGTTGTCAAGAGTTAAACATTCATATCAAATAAAATTTTTAAGATACAACACACCATTTGACAAAATCTACTCACCATAGCGGTACATAGCGGTTCGTGCCAAAAAATATATGTATCATTAACTAGGAAAAGACACTTGTTTAATATGCATAGCAATCAAACATCGAAATGAACCATGGTGTCTGGGGCAACTAATTGAAACTTTCCATTTACCTCCCGAAGAACATCAGTCATAGCTGTCTCTGAGGGAGCAACTCGCAGCTTCGACAAATGAGACTTGTGAAATGCCTACATGTATGTATGACAGCAATTTTATTTTCAAGAACCTCTTGATATCTCAGCCTTCCAGCAAACATTGAAGTGACAGAAAAAACATAGGGACATAGTATAATCTCCCCACCGCCAAATTATTTCAAATATATAAACCAAAGCTAAAAGAGATTTCAGAAAGAACACCTTAATTGCGTAGTATTTTCCATCAACACGACTTCGATATAGAACCTGTATACATATGAAGAGGAAGAGGCTTAATTAATAATATCAATGGAGAAAATATGATAAAATGATGTTATCAGAGAATGCTTACCACTTTCCCATAACTACCAGAACCAATCTTACACTCACGAACATATTCATTGACCGTTTTGTTTCCATTTTCATCCTGAACACATCAAGCAACTAATGAAGATTAACATCAAACAACCAATTAGAGGTAATTATTGGGCTGACATTTTCAATAAGACAGGTTCATAGCTTCATAAAAACTGGGGGGAATGGAGAGACGTTGAATCTGTTCCAATAATTTAATTCAAGGAATAAGAAACTCAAAAGAATATGTGCTTTGTGTGTTTTATCAATAAATTGTAAACGATCCAAGTACTTCTCTAGCTGGCGATACTCAAAACCAAGAATCAGAGTCAGGCTTCACTCCAAAATTTAATAACCAGACTAATCGTTTTCGAAAGAAAAGAGCCGCTTACTGGACGTTCTAGAATAATGAAAAGAGGGTTCTGAAATTACAAGAAGCAAGAGGTCATGAACACAGAACAGTACAATAAGTTTCCCTCAATCAGCGAGCAATATAAGATATTCAAAGCAACAGTTCAGCTTATGATTTCCCTTCTATAATCAAACATAACCAAACTACATCCAGGCATTGTCCAGAGCAAAGTCCATAGGAATACAAATATAAAGGAAATATAAAACATTTCTGTGCTAAAACCTGTTCAGGAAGTCAAAATTTTTCTTAAAACATATTCAGCAATAACTCTTAGAACATCAATAAAACCATATTCAAATTAAAAGCATTAGAAGTTGCAAAGTTCAATTTTAGTTTCACATAACCGAAGGACATATTAATTACTAACTTCACCTCTGAACGAATAACTGTGTTTGTCTCCTTGACAGGAAAGTGCCGGCAAATCAAACCATTCTGCGTTCTATGCCGCAAAATCTCTTCTGAATTTTTGACACGGCAATGTGAGTCAGGTTCTTCTTCATGTGTAGTACTGACCATATCATCTTGAGACGAGCAGCTTTCTTCGTCTTCCATATCTTCACCCAACAAAAAATCCTCAGAAAGGCGGTTGAAGCCAGAAGCAGGTCTCAGCAATCTTTTGGGTTTTTTTGTAAACCCGAAGCAACCACAACAGCCCATCATTTTGGCTATAGAGAAACTTTTTTTGTACATGAGATCCTGAAAACCTCAAATTTGAAGTAGTTGTTGAAATTATCAGCAACAAAACAACCCTATCCTGCAAAGAGAAAAGAGAAAAATGGCATCGAATTCAGTAGATTATAATCCATAGACGACTCACGAAATGAAGGAGAGTGCATCATGCACCAAAACTATATGAATTAAAAGCTGTTCAGAATTATTGAACTACTGAAATGGGATAAAGAAAAAACAAAAACTTTTGGAAGCGCATTATTCCAGCTTTGAGATATGAACTGTACCTGATTTACAAAGGGAAGAAGGGCCAGCAAGCCCGTGTCCGGTATGCTATTCCAACGGATGCCATTCGGCCCGATGAAAGAAACAGCTGGTAGTAGCGAAGGGGTTGCAATTCAGACCTAACATCGCCTTATATGGGCAACCAGTGCAGGCTTGAATCCCAAACCTTTACACGTTGACCATTTACATAATTAGAAAACATAGGTAAGGGTAAAAAGGAAAAATTAAATTAAATTAAATTAAATTAAATTAAATTAAATTAAATTAAATTAAATTAAATTAAATTAAATTAAATTAAATTAACTGCAAACGTCATCAAGCACAACAACAAATTCAGAGCTACACCCATACAATTGTAAAAGAAAATCCAAAACCCTTACCTCTTTAATCAAATAAGCTGTTAAAAAGAAGACTGTCAAGCCAAGAACCCCAAGGGCATCCCCATATCAAATTCAGCAGTTCCAGAGGCTCGCGATAAGTGCTGGGACGAACTTCAAACGCCCCAGATGAACGTAATTAGCGAAATCAATCACAAGTAATAGAAGAACAAGGTAGAATCGCCCAGAGGAGGGATGATTACAATCGAAACCCTAGCGATCGAGGAGTTAGGGGATGAAATTAAAACCCTGGGGTTAATGGGGCGAAGGAGACGATGTGGGGGAATCGAGAGTGTGAAATGGAGTTGGGTGACAGATTATTGAATTGGGGGAATTTACAGGGAAATGGAGAAATGGTATAATGGAATTGAGAAAGAGTGGGAGGAATTTGGTATGCTGTTTAAAATAGGAAAAGACCTAACAGAGAAGACGCATCCGACGAAGAAGAAGAAGACGACGACGAGGAGAAACAGGTCCAGACAAGCGGGACAGATGATTTCCCTTCCTCCATCAACGTCCAAAAACCCCAAGCTTTTAACTATTTTCGGTTGCTGTTTAACTTTAATTCTTAAATTTAAATTTTAGGTTTAATAAGTTTATTAACTTGTAAGATATTGTTAATTTCTTTTAGTTTAATTTGAGTTTAAAATATTTGTAAAAATATATAGACTAAATTAATAAAAATATGCTATTTCAATAATATCAGAAACAAAATTAGTTTTAGAAAACATTATTATTTAAAAAAAAAACTCTTACATCATTAAAAAAAAAAAATACCCATAAAATTTTAAATTATTATTAACTCTCCATGACCTTTAGATACTAAAAAGTAAAATAAAAAATAAAAAATACCGTAAATATACTGGCAAAAATTATCTATCAATATTTCATAGATTATGTCTATTTTGATGTTATTTTTTTAGAGTTCATTAATATTTTTTAAATGTTATACTAAGGATAAGATTGAGATTATTTTTGAAATTTGTAAAAAAAATTATTAAACAATTGAAAATATTATTATTAAGAGTATTATTAAAACTTAAAAGTTGTGAATATTTATAAATCCAAAATTTAAACAATATTTTGAGCATGGACTAAATTGAAAATATTTTTAAATTATAATTTAATCGTACCTCAATTATTTCATTTGAATTTTAGTTCGTATTGAAAATGATTATGGTAGGTCGTTTCGTATAAACATTTCAAGTTTAATAACAAAATATATATATAGTTATAATAGGTGGTTTAAATATTTTAAATTTTGTATAATTTATTTGTTCATATTTTAAAATATTAAACACGTATAGGATATCAAACAAAAAATATTAATGAGAAGCATGAAACTCAATTTTAATAGTTTATAATTGACTTTATTTTTGTTGAATTTGAAATTCATGTCCTCTCTTCACTTATACTAAACCAATAAAATATTTGTCTGGTTTTTGGTTTTACTGTTGTTGGACAGGAAAATAACCCTCCATTAAAAAAAAAAAAAAACACTATTATTTAATTTTTTTTTAGTGAAAGTGGTTTAAAACTAGGAAGGTAAAAACATGTACCATAAATTATTATATTTCATTATCTGATTTTTAGTCAAAATTTTTATCTAAAAGAAAGATTATTCAATTTTATTAATTTCATTGTCTTTTTTTTATAATGGGTGGGGCACCAGAGGAATTGCATTATCTTTTTGGGTTGGAAAAAGAAAAAGAAAAAGAAAAAAGAAGAAAAAATAGTTTTCCACCAATTTAAATTTTAAAGGTATCCCACATTGCTAGATTTGACATTAAAGGTAGTCTTTATAAGTTGGCATTGCGTCACATGCAATCGCCGAGCTTGGTAATGCGAGCTTGTAACTCAAATGGGGGCATTAAAGTGGTTGGAGGTTGGCCCAGCCCAATGGGTAGAGCGCATGGAGTGAATATCTGGCCTGTCCGTTCCAAGTATGGAGTTGGGCCGTTGTGCTTGGGCGAAGGCCCGAGGGCAGCGTCCTTGAGAGATAGAGGAAACCGCGTGAGGCTGGCTTCACAGAGCAGCGTAACCTCCCTCTCCTGTCGGTGGAAGGATAGCGGGCCGGTTCTCCATGGGCCCAATAATGCTTGGTGGGTAGTCCTCAGCCTGACAACCACTTTTTCTCTTTCTACACCTTTTTTTTTATTTCCCATGAACTTTGAAAACCTGCGCAAATCTGATTAATATAAAATTTAAAAAATTATTTTACACTTTTTTTTTATTTCATTTTATTTCCCATGAACTTTGAAAACCTGCGCAAATCTGAATAATTTTATTAATTAAACTTATATATATTTAAGAATATTATTATAAGACATTTTATTAATTTAACTTATATATATTTAAGAATATTATTATAAGACAAAGTCGAAAATAATTTTTATTAATTTAACATATATATTTAAAATTTTGTCCATTATAAAAACATGTTTTAAACAATTTATTTTGAACTGAGTTACTCATTGAGCACGTTTTTTAATTGAGAATTATTTAGAAGAATACAAATATTTTTAAATTCCTTGAATAAATTATTAAACCGCGGTTAAGAGTTAGAAGGGTTAAGTTGAAGGTTCGAAGTGTTCAATTAATACACGTTTCTGAATCTCTCTTTCACTCCCTCTCTCTGCCTGATTTTTCGTCGCCGGAGCCGGAGCTCGGCGGCTTCTAGGGCCACTGAACGCTCCAATTCCCTAACATGGCGACCGTCGGCGTCCTAGCATTGCAGGGATCTTATAACGAGCACATCGCAGGCATTTTCTCCTCCTCCTCCTCCTCCTTCTTCTCTATCGCTAGCTCCATCTGTAATAGGCGTTTCTACGGATATTTCATTTCCTTTCATTTCGTTATCTTTTTCTTATTACGAGTTTTCGGCCTTAATTGATTGTGGCGCGCAGCTTTGAGAAGGCTCGGAGTGAAGAGCGTAGAGATAAAGAAGCCCGAGCAGCTTCTTGATGTAGCTTCTCTGATTATTCCTGGAGGGGAAAGCACCACCATGGCCAAACTGGCGGAGCTCCATAATTTGGTTTGTTCCTCTTTTCTTTAGACGTTGCTACATCTGTATTCGTCTTTAAAGATTTTCTTTAGTTTGGCCGAAATACATTAAGAGCGAACACGTGAGTAAGGGGAAAAGTTGTAAGATCTTGCATTCAATCGTGAACCAAACAGAAATGTAATCTTTAATTTAAAATTTGTTGAACGCTATTTTATCGGGTTAGACATACCAACATCCCAAATGTATGAAACGATCGTCTGTGTAACTCTGGATTGGTTAATTTCTGATAATAGATAGAACTAAAATCGAGTATAGTATTTATATTGTGGTATTTTTGTGTATTGCAGTTTCCCTCTCTTCGAGAGTTCGTCAGAATGGGGAAGCCTGTCTGGGGCACCTGTGCTGGGCTTATCTTTTTGGCAAACAAAGCTACTGGTAGACTTCCTTCCATTTTCCCTCAATAAAATGCTTGAAATGTGTTTCAAACTTGATTGGATACAGTATATACATGTATTTTCAGGACAGAAAACCGGTGGACAGGAGCTTGTTGGAGGGCTGGATTGTACCGTTCACAGAAACTTCTTTGGTAGTCAGGTAACTCTGGTTTCTCATGTTGGGTTGTGCTATCAAAATGGATGAGCAATATCTGGTAAACAAAAGAACCTTGGGAATTAGTACAGAACATGCATAGGATATTAGGAATCAAATTTGCATGAAGGCGGCCTCTGCCTGTGTTGTTTTGTTGCAGACATGGATTTGTCCCATCAAAAAATGACTTTGTATCAACTCAAATAATGACTTTGTCCCATAAAAAACGCACGTACTTGGTCTAAATCCTCCGTATGATAAGCATCATGAGAACTGGTAAAATGAAGTTTGTGAGAACGAGTGCCAATAAAAATGATGGGCCTTGAAAGGGGGTGGATTGTGAGATCCCATATCGGTTGGAGAGGGGAACGAATCATTCTTTAGAATGGTGTGAAAACCTCTCTCTAGTAGCTCGTTTTAAAAACCTTGAAGGAAAAGCTGAAAGAAAAAGTCTAAAGAAAAAGTCCAAAGAGAACAATATCTCCTAGCAGTGGGGTTATAAAGTATAAAGTTTTAGTTGAAGTGTGGAATTAATCCTCGTGGTTTCTGTTGTACATAAGCTGATCCAAACACCGTTATCCAATGAACTTCTGCTTAGATTTTGTTTCCGAATGTTCACTTTCTTTTCCTGAATACCAGTATTACTAAAAAGTATAGCAAGCCCCTTTTAACTTGATGTTGAAGTTCGCTTTATTTTCACTGTCAATTTCTTGAGTTCAGATTTTCCTAATTTAAGAAGATCATGATTATCTAGCTTCAAAGCTTCGAAACGGAGCTATCAATTCCAGAGCTCGTGTCCACGGAAGGCGGTCCAGAAACATTCCGTGGAGTTTTCATCCGAGCTCCTGCAATTCTTGATGTGGGGCCAGAAGTACAAGTGCTGGCTCACTGCCCTGTCTCTTCAAACTCTGCCTTGCATTCAAATTCCTCTGGTGAAGGCAAAGAGGTTTGTTGTTGTTTTCTTTCATCATTCCTTGATCTCGTATGATCTATACACTGCTATTGCCACTAATTTGTACGTCTAAATGATTGTTATCTGTATACATGAGGCAAAAGTTTCAGACTATAAGCTCATTTGTCTTGCGAGATCTCACCAATTGGGGAGGAGAACGAATCATTCTTTATAAAGGTGTCGAAACCTCCCACTAGCAGACGTGTTTTGAAAACCTTGAGGGGAGTCCGAAAGGGAAAGCCCAAATAGTACAATATCTGGTAGCGGTGGGATTTGGCTGTGACAAATGGTATTAGAGCCAAGTTTCGATCCTAGGACCTATGGATTAGGGCTTGGGCTGTTACATGTCTCCACTGGAGTTTGCTTTTGCGATCGTTTTCCTCCTATCCCTTGACACTGCGGTTTGAATATCTCAGGAAAAAGGTGCAGAAGACAAAGTGATTGTAGCAGTCAGGCAAGGGAACTTGCTCGCAACTGCCTTCCATCCCGAACTAACATCAGATAATAGATGGTATAGTGTAGTTTTACCTTGAAATACATCACTTAATATTATGATGATCATCTCATGAGTTAATAACGATGAATTATGCATCTCAATTGAGTTAATAACGATGAATTATGCATCTCAATTGACTTAATAACGATGAATTATGCATCTCAATTGAGTTAATAACGATGAATTATGCAGGCACAGTTACTTTTTGAAGATGGCTGGTGATGTTGAAGGATCTTCAAGTAGCATAGCAAGCATAGGAGTTGACAATTCGAGATTCGAACGATCGAACATCGACCTTCCGATTTTTCTTTAGCTTAAACCAAATGAACCCCTCCTTCTCAACTCAGTTTTACATTTTTCAAGTTTCATTGCAGGTTCAATCTTTTATCTATTCTGTAATTTGCACCATGCTTTATCCTCCTTATAGGAGATGCTTCACCAAAGTACTCACTTTCACGACGCATTATTTTAAAGAACAATATTTTAATTAATTATATTATTTTTTTGGAAATTATAGTCTTAATTTAAAAATAAAAATAAAAATACTGTATATCACTCAGAGTTCAGTATGTAAAAAATAGAGGATGTTTTATTTAATTAAAAATTGTATTTTTTATTTTTAAATGCCTGGTTGTTTTAATTTTTTTTAAAATTTAAAATAATTAAAAAAAAAAAATGTAGAATCCACATTGAAATAATGTATTCTAAATTTAAATTGAGATTCTAACCCAAATTAAAAAAAAAAAAAAGAAAAGTTGTATTAATAATTAATACATTCTTATTATCATTTTTTTGGGCCGATTGTACGGGCCGCCCAAATCGGCCCAACGGAGGGCCCAAAAACACAAAATCATGGTTAAATCCGTCGTGACAAAGAACCCAAACACCGAACTTTAACAATGGCTTCGACCAAAAAATCAAGTACCGAAATCAAGAGCAAAGAAGCGGGAACGTCGAAGCCAGCTACCAAAACCACCAAAACCCTCAACGCCAGAAAATCAGATAAGAACGATTCGAAGAAGAAGAAGAAGAAGATTTACAGCAATAAGCATTCGAATAATGACTCTGTGAAGGAGGACGACGCCGTATTTATTTCTGCTCCAGGTTCCGCGTCGGAAGAGGAGGATGCCGGCGAGGAAAGAGCCGAAACCACAAGTAAAAAAGCCAAGACCTCGAAATCGAAGGTAGGAAAGTGGAACCATGTGAAGAAAGAAGAGAATGGATATGCAGAACAAGAAGAGGAAGAGGAAGAGGAAGAGGTCCAGGAGAAGATTTATACATTCCCTATGCAGCGGATCAAGAAAATCACGAGGGATGAAAATTCTGACTTTCGTATAAATCAGGAAGCTCTATTTCTCGTCAACAAAGCTACGGTAAGCCCTCACCACTTCCCCCACACGCGCAAGCACCCTAAATTGTATGATTTTAGCTCTATTTGAAGAATTAGGTATTTTCTCGTTGGTGGAATTGTTTCTAAAATTTGATCTGCTTATGTCTGCAAACTTCTTCACTGGTGCAGGAGATGTTTCTTTTACAATTTTGCAAAGATGCGTATGCTTGCTGTGCTCGGGATCGCAAGAAGTCTCTTGCTTACAAGCATCTATGTAATGTTTCTACTCTCTATTCTAATGCTGAAGTCTATCTTTATTCGTTGTTATAGTGCGTAAAATGCAATAACTTTGTGCCATCCATTATGCTCAATGCTTATTTGCATCTCTTGCTTGGATTCTCACTGTTTTACCTTTACATTTGTTGTCTGGTTTTGATCTAAAAAGAAGGATAGACCTGTGAATTATATCATAGTATATTTCATACCAATTGTGTATTAGAAAAGGGAAAGCTTGGACCTGAAATAGTAGAGGGGATTACAACTCCACTAGCGTATTCCCATCATGACAGAGCTTTTAACTTTTTTGTGAGCTGCAATGTTTTCTGTTCGTGTACCGCTAGTCGATATTGTACTCTTTGGGCTTTCCCTCGTATGTTAGGGAGAGGTTTTCACTCCTTTGTAAGGAATGCTTAGTTCCCCTCTCCAACCAATATGGGATCTCACAATTCACCCCCTACGGGGGACGGCGTCCTCGCTGGCACTCGTTCCCCTCTCCAATCGATGTGGGATCTCACAATCCACTCCCGTTTGGGGCTCAATGTCTTCGTTGGCACACTGCCCGATGTCCACCCTCCTACAGGGCTTAATGTGGGATCTCACAATCCACCCCCTTCGGGACTTAGCGTCTTCGCAAACACACCACTTGGCTAACACACCACTCGGTGTTCACCGCCCTTTGGTGTCTGGCTCTGATATTGTGAGATCCCACATTGGTTAGAGAGGGGGAACTAAACATTCTTTATAAGGGTGTGAAAACTTCTCGCTAGTTGACACATTTTAATTACCTTGAGGGGAAGGCCAAAAGGGAAGGCCCAAAGAGGACAATATCTGCTAGCGGTGGACTTGGGCCGTTATATTTTCAATCGTGCTTCTTTCTTTCTGTATTCATGCTGCAAAAGTGAATAGCAGCATGATGGTCATTTATTGACGAGTAATATCCACGATCATGGTCATAGGCAAACATGGATTACGACCTTAGATTTAGGTTACTCCAATTACTTGGTTAAGGGACTTGAATTATCAGCCTCTATCTATCATGGTATTCTGTGGAGAATCACTGATTTGTATTATCAGTGCATTACTTTATGCTTTTGAAGAGACAATTTCTAGAATGGCAGTAATAAGATTATCCTCTGTCGTTGCAGCATCAGTAGTTAGCAAAAGGAAACGATATGACTTTCTTTCAGGTACTATTTATACATCCCATCTTCATATTCTCAACTACTATTATAGAGACTCCTCATGAAACGTCACTATTTTTTTCCTCTCCAGATTTTGTCCCTGAAAAATTAAAATTTGAAGATGCAGTAAAGGAGATAGGCATGGCAGAGTCGGGGAAAGGCGAGGCGTCTTGATATTTCAACTCCATACTTCATCTTCTTCTTTGTATGTGTTATATTTAGTCATCTTTATTTTCCTAGTTTGTACCTTAATAACAGGAATTCTTACCAAAGTTATTAGCAAAGTTTTTATTTTCTATTTCTTTTGTTTTCTAAGGGGAAAGAAAACTTTAGGACCCTAATTATTATTTTTTTTTTTTGTAACGGTCTAAGCCTACTGTCAGCAGATATTGTCTTCTTTGGGTTTTCCTTCTGGGCTTCCCCTTAGGGCTTTAAAATGCATTTGCTAGGGGAAGGTTCCACACCCTTTAAGGGTGTTTTGTTCTCTTCCCCAACCAATGTGTGACTCTCACATTCCACCCCTTCGGGGCCCAACATTCTCGCTGCATTTGTTCCTTTATCCAATCGATATGGGACCACCACCAAATCCACTCCTTTGGAGCTCGGTGTTTCTAACCGATGTGGGACCACCACCAAATCCACCCCTTTTGGAGCCCAGTGTTTTTACGGGCACATCACCTTGTGTCTATCCCCTTCGGGAAACAACCTCTTCGCTGGCACATCGTTCGGTGTTCGGCTCTGTAGTATTTGTAACGGCTCAAACCCACCCACCGCTAGCAGATATTGTCCTTTTTGGGCTTAGTTTTCCCTCAAGGCTTTAAAACGTGTTTGATAGGGGAAGAAGGTTTCTACACTCCTGGTATTTCGTTCTTCTCCTCAACCAAGCTGGGACTCTTACATTTTTAGTATCATTCCATTTATCTTATTATGTAATCGTTTTATGTTTCTATGTATGTTCTTAATAACCAGAAAACTACAAAATTTGTTTTCGAAACTACAAAATTTGTTTTCGTTTTCTTTCCCGGGATTGAAATGAGATAGAAGGAAACTATTTTGTTGCTCAAATATATTCCAACTCCAATTTCAACAACTCAAAAAAAAAAAAAAAAAAAAAAAAAAAAAAAAAATCATATATTTCGTGCTCTCGTCCCTCAAACAAAGACAAATCCAACTGCAGAGAAGCAGAAACTAAAGGCAACAAAAAAATTTAACTTCTTCCTTGATATAGCCATAGTGAAAATGGGAGATGTTTTACAAATTATCCAGCCACTGAAATAAAGAAATTGTACACGGCTGCAGGTCTCGACATGTAGTATTGAAGTTGATGAATGAATAATGCCTCCATGTCACCTCGTAACTCATGGTCAGCCCATAATTCAACCATTTCCGCTCAATATACTGCACAAAAACATGCCAAGCGTTACCCAGATTTGCTATCTCTTGAATTTGATAGCCATTAATGAGAATTTCGCAGAATCAGAGAACTCACTTGTACAAGTAAGAAGCGATTCCAAGAATTATACAGAGAAGAATGATATCGATGCAGAAGTTTTGGCTGGATCTCACCTTCATTCAATTACAAAACCACAGTATAAGGGTCTGTTTATTAACACAATGCTTGCTTTCTGTAACATTAATTACCTCATTCAGTGTTTGCTTGAGCCTAACATTGGTGTTTTTCATCTCATTAGTCACCTTGTCTACCTATAACAACGTCAAAAAACAGAGCTACCTAAGATACACTTATCATATGCATAATAATCTCAAACCAAACAAAATTCTAAGTTATACCTTTGAGTCAATCTCGTCAATTAATGGAACTTGCCTATCCAATTCCTAAAAACAAGGATAAAACCCTAATTAGATGGCCCTAAACAGAGCTATTAACCACCAATTTATGTGTGTTCGTTGTTTTTCCCTACTGACCTCATTCATATCATGGGCTAGATTTTTCAGCATATCCAACCCTTCAGATATGACATCCAGACCTTCGTCCTACAAAGATGAAGCAAACACAGATGATAAAACTAAGCACAGCCACATTGTCATAGCAAAACTGATAAGCCATTGAAATTACATTAACTCATGATCATCCTCTAAATTAGCCCATTAGCCCATGTGAACTCCAACCCAACAATCCTCCCCAAAGCATTTATCCATTTATCTTTAATAATCTATGCGTTCTGTCTTAGAACTAATTTCCAATGCAGAAAAGTAGTAAAGAAACTCACATGCCTGTTTCATCTTCCGCATATCATACTCCTGTCGAAATTGACTCGATTCTTCGCTTTGTTGGAAATACTCGCTCTCGAAGTGTCCATCTAAAGTGGGTCGTAAACAATCAAAGCCAAACAACAAAAATGAACAAACATATCTCAAGCTTCATTGAAATGGAGTCAAACCTGTTGTTGAATCAAACTTAATATTGTTAGATGAGGTGGAGGCCCATCCTCCAGATGGTTTGCCTGTCGTACTCCCATCTGGAATCGCTTTAATCCTCTCTTCAAGCGCAAGAACAAGATCACCTCTGACCTCAAGCTCTTCTTTCGGAACCCCTTTAATCTGAACCACATCCATGGCGATCAAAAAACGAAACGAGAAGGAGAGAAATCCCTAGTATCTAATAAAACAAAGAGGGGGAAGATTTTCACCTTCTTGCGAGCCAATTTATGAAGCTTGGGAACTTCATCCATCAATCGGGCCTTCTTCCGCCGAACCTCAGCGTTCATCGCAACTGCAGCAGCCCTATTCTTCTCCGTACAGGCACTCTCATATTTCTAAAACCAAATCAATCTTGAATCAAAACAATAGGATAGGTTATCAAAGAAGAAAACTAGACAACGGGGAGAATAAAAGGACTTAAACCTGGAGAGCGGCTTCGATTTCGAGTTCGACGGCGGCGTAGAGGCGAGCAAAAACATCATCACCATAAGCATTGAGCTCGCGCTGTTTCTCGACATCATACTTCTCGTATTTCTTGCAAATGGAATCGACTCGGAAGATGACGTCGATTACGGTCATTTTGGCGTCGCGAGCAGATGCAGAAGAAGAAGAAGGGCTGGAGGAAGAAGAAGAAGAAGGCAGAGATTTGGAGATAGAAATGGTCGGAAGATGGTTTGTTCTTCATTTGGGACATATCCATCAAACCCCTTCTCTTCTCGCACTCTGAGACGTCCACCGTACAAAGCGGTTTCGAAGATGCAGGAGAAACAGATGGAACGCCCATTCCCCCCTAACTAACTCTCTTTAATCAATAAATAATAATATTCTATAAATAAATTAATTCATAAAATAATTTAAAAATAATTTAAACACTTTTTCAGAAATTATTTTCAATAAAAAAATGTTTATAATTTCTTACTCATTATAAATTTGTTTGTATTCTTATTATTTATTTTGAAGATTTTCTAGTTATTTTAAGATAATTCAATTGTTTATTTAAAAAACATTCTAAAATTAATTCTTTTTTTTTTTTTTTCAAATACCTTTCACCATTAGTACTTCGGAAAATAATTTCTTATAATTTCTTATATTTTTCATGTATTTTAAATTATAAATTTGTATGATTATGCTACATTAAAAACAATTCTATTCTTCTTAATTTTTTTTATTATATATTTGGAATATTTTTAATTCATTTTTAGATAATTCTCTATAAGTGTTCATTCAATTTTTTTTTTAATTAATTCATGTTTTTCAAGCACCTTTTCATCTCTTCTTCTTATTATTATTTTGAAAAAAAACTTATTGTTCACGTAAAAGCACTCGATAAGTTTAATTAATTTTGTTGAAAAATCATATAATCCAAACACACTTAATTTATTTCATTAACTTGGAAACTTGGAAAAAAAAAAAAATTAAAAACTCACTTTTCATGACTATTATGTTATTTAATATTTGTACATCATACTTGACATTATACAAATATTTGAATGACATATTCATCAATTTGATCCCTCAAGGTTTAGATTTGGTCTCGAATATCAACTTAGTCAACTTACTGTCGATTTTAGAATTATTGAAAAATTTGATAACAAGGATCAAGACTCTAGATACTTTCTTCCAATTGGAAGTAAATTGGAAGTAAAATAAGATTTAAACTAGCTTAATTTTTAGTAATACTTGCTTTTGTTCAGTTATGGATCTTTTATTAATTAATTTAATTCCTTTAAATTAATTCACTATCACTATTAGAATTAATTAAACCAATTCTACCTCATAATATTTAAGCTAATTAACCGAACACAAGGACCAAAAGCAAGCATTAATGGTGAAAACTCAAGGATAAAAGTGAAAAATCCTAATAAATAAAAATTAACCTCGAGATCGAATAATCCAGACTAAAAATTTAGAACTAGAAAAAAAAAAAGAGTTTGAATGTGAGGTTTTCCAGCATTAATATACCAGAGATGTTGATTTCAAATAAAGAGTTTGAACCATGAACACATTTCAAGTTCTTAAGAATATGATAGAACGATTGAGTAGAATTGAGGTAGCGAGAGTTGCTAAGTCACAACTTCAAACACCTTAGCAATTTCTATTTTACACACCAATTTGATTGTCAAGAGGAAGTGTAAGATGTAACACTTAAAAATCTATAGACTAAATGGAAACTAAATTCCAAAATCAAAACCATATTTTTTTTCTCCACTTTTCAACTTCCTAACAACTATTCTCAATAATCTAAATTGGATTATGAAATTTCGTTCGTTTCCTTCACAGAAAGACAAATGAATAAGACTTCAGTTTCCAGAATATGAAATTTTCAGATAACAGATCTCTTCAAATTGCCACCACTTACTGCAACAAACTTTCATTAGGCAACCTCTGGCTCAATCTGTCTAACATCTCAGAGCTCCACCCAGCCCTCACAAAAAGAAAAAAAAAAAAAAAAAAAAAAAAAAAAAAAAAAAAAAAAAGGAAGAACAAGAAGAAAATAACCACATAAGGAAGAAAATATTGTATCAAGGGCATTGTTTTTGTCTTCCAAGTAATAACTTCAGCCAAAAAATGAAAAAGAGATCAAAACTTTCAAGTTTCCAAAAGTTTACAGCCAAGACTTCCTGTAAATGGAGCCCTCCAACGAGGAAATCGGATGCTTAGCAGCTCAATGACGATTGATTGAAGTCTTATTCAATAGATAATATAATGTTTCCTTCGTCCATCCAAAATGTACTCCACATAGAATACTTAAATCTTCACTCAAAATCTTGCATGTTGTGCGATGTGGAGCATATTTTATCATCCATCCTCTAAATACTCTACAGTGTGAACAAAGATACCTTCATGTGCACTTTCCACTTTACCCACTTGTAAAAAGGCAATGATAAAAGAGGCAAAAACCACAAATCGAAACAAGCTTTGTGTAATGGAGTGTGATTCCATCTTCTCAACTTTAATAGTGAGTAGAAAAGATTTGTCAATGACACTTCCCAAGCACAACTAAACATCAGCTTTATCAAACGAAAATCTAATCTGTGAATATCAAGCAGAAAGCGGACATGATCCATAATTGATCCGCAATTGTTAATAAAGAATATAGCCCCAAGTATAGAACCTCCACTCATCCAAAATAAAATCTATAAGAAAACCTAATATTCATAGCATACGAAAGCACAATTTCCAGTGGAAACAAACAGTATATACAGACGTGAAAAAGAACCTCCCTGCAATCCGCATCACTCACACGAAGTAGATTGACCTAAGACAAAATATCAGCAAAAGGACTATCTCGTTCCTTTCAATTCGTCCACAACTGATTAAATTGAAGCCTCAAGGCACTACAACGATTGTTGATTTTACAGAGAAAAAGCCGAAAGCCGAAAGCAAATCGTTCATTCATTAGTTCAAGAGCGAAACCGGAACATTTCATCTAAGGAATGAAAAGATCCAGAAAGAAAACACGCGATACACAAAACATATAGGATTAAACTCCCGCGGCGGATCGCGCGCGATAGAGCTTACCGAAGACGTGGAGGCCAGTGACGAAGCCGATGAAGCAGAGGCTCACGACGAGGACGACGGTCGGAGAAATCTTCAAACCAGGAGCATCGTCAGTGTAGAACCTCAGCATGTTGCCGCCGCCACTTGATCCGCCAGAAACAAGTCCAGTGGTGCCGGCACCAGAAGTGGAGCCGAGACGGCGACGGCGAAGACCAGCCGTCGCCGCCGCGGAGCCGCGAGGAGCCACAACGCCAGGCCTGGAGGTGGAGGATGATGCGGATTGGGATTGAGACGTGCCTCTAGCCATAGATTGAAAATCGGAGAAGAAGATCGGAATCCGCCGAATTTGGGAGAGAGATCAGAACGGTGGAAAATGAGAGAGACAAAAGGGAACCCAGAAGCTTCAAAGACTCCCGATTAATAGTGAAAATGAAACGGTAAATCCATGGCTTAACATTACTAAAATTGAAGGTAACTTTATAATAATTAATCCTAATTCCCCATCTTAATAAAATTGAAATTTTCATTTTGATTTTTAAAAAATAAATTTAAAATCTCTTCGAGATTTCGAATTTGTCAAAGAAAAACAACATTTATTTATAATTAAAGAAATATAGAAACATATCATTATACCCTGCAAATTATACATTATATTATTATTTGACTCCCAATATCTTTATTTTTTCTGAAAACTTCTCCCCATGTTTTAATTTTTTTTTCATATAAAAAACAATATCTTTTTATCTTCAAAATTTATTCACCGAAACTAGTAGATACATTTATAAAGATAGAAAAAGTATAATTTGTTTAACAAATTTAGTTATCACTGAGGACGAGAAGGTGAAAGCAATTTCATCCACAGAAATCCCAACCAACTCCAGGAAGCAGTGAAATCTCGTCCTATAAAATGACCTCCCTTTCCAATCATCCAAATCACTCCTCCCCTCAATCTCACTTCAATTTTTGTTGTCACCAACAAGGGGTATCAGATCAATCTTGCAGCAGTAAGAATGGCAGCAGAAAAACAAGTTGAGAGCTACGTTCAGCCCGCCATCCCGAGGTTCGATGGTCACTATGATCATTGGGCGATGTTGATGGAAAATTTTCTTAGATCAAAGAAGTTTTTTGATATGGTGGAGACGGGTTATGAAGAGCCAAATGAAGGCAAGGTACTATCAGCTGGTCAACAGCAACTGTTGGCAGCATCGAAGTTGAAGGACCTGAAGGTCAAGAACTATTTATTTCAGTCCATTGATAGGACTATCTTGGAAACAATGCTTCATCATCGAAGTTGAAGGACCTGAAGGTCAAGAACTATTTATTTCAGTCCATTGATAGGACTATCTTGGAAACAATGCTTCATCAGAAGACATCCAAGGAAATTTGGGATTCTATGACGAGGAAGTATCAAGGCTCAACGAGAGTAAAGCGTGCTCAACTTCAAGCAGTTAGAAGAGACTTTGAAATTCTCCAAATGCAAAAGGGAGAAACGGTGAATGATTATATTGGCAAGGTTATGAGTCTTGCAAGTAAAATGAGGATGCATGGTGATTCAATCACGGATGTTGCGGTCGTAGAAAAGATTTTGCGATCACTAACTCCAAAGTTCGATTACATTGTATGTTCTATCGAAGAAGCAAACAATATCGAAGAGATGAGCTCCCTGTTAGTACATGAACAGAGACTCAATCGTACAAGTGCAATAGAGGAGATGACAGCCTTAAAGATATCCACACCAGGTGAAACTTCAAGCCCTAGAGGTAGAGGGAAAAGAAGAGGCAGTCGAGAAAGAAGTGGAGATGTTGGCAGGCAGATCTAGTCAGAAACGATTATGACAACAAAGGCAGAGACACTTTGACAAGTCTAAGGTGGAATGCTACAAATGTGGACACCTTGGACATTACAAAAATGAATGCTATACCAGGCTCCAAAAGGAGAAAAGAGATCAATCCAATTTTGTGGAGAGAAGAGAAGAAGAGACATTGTTAATGTCATTCCATGCTGCAGATCAAGGTGTATGAGTCGTAGACTCTGGATGCAGCAACCATATGACAGGTTGTAAGGAATTCTTCTCAACTCGGATGAAAATTTTCATACTACGGTTTCTCTTGGCAACAATTCAACTATCCAAGTGATGGGGAAAGGAACAGTAGATATCAAGACTAGAAATGGCTTTGTAGAGTCTTATTTCTAATGTATTCTACGTTCCTGATCTTAAGGCCAACTTACTTAGTATTGGTCAGTTACAAGAAAAGGGGTATGTGATCACATTCCAAAATGATGAATGTGAGATTTATGACTCCAAAAGAGGATCGATTGCTAAGATGAAGATGAGCACCAACCGTCTATATCCGTTGACTTTAAATATCGTTGCCAAAAGTTTGATGGCGAAGAAAGAAGATACCACCTGGCTTTGGCATTTTAGGTATGGTCATCTACACTTCAAAGGATTAAAGACGTTGTCTTAAAAAAAGATGGTAACTGGGTTGCCAGATATTACTCCTCCAACCGAAATTTGCGAGAGCTGTGTGGTAGCAAAACATGAAAGAAATTCTTTTCCATTCGAAAAATCAAGAAGAGCTGAAGCAATTTTGGAGTTAATTCATTCAGACATATGTGGTCCCATCTCTCCAGCATCAAATGGTGACAAGAAATATTTCATGACCCTCATCGATAATTTTAGTCGAAAAACATGGACTTATTTCTTGCACGCCAAATCAGAAGCCTTTGATTGCTTTAAAAAATTTGTGCTACTATGAAGACGGAAACAGAAAGAAGAGTCAAGGCTTTAAGAACTGATAGAGGTGGAGAGTTCTGCTCGAACTAGTTTATTAAATTTTGTGAAGAGAAAGACATAAGGAGGCAGTTAACAACAGCATATACACCACAACAAAATGGTGTAGCCGAAAGGAAAAACAGGACCATTCTCAACATGGTTCGAAGTTTACTAATTAAAGGAGAAGTCCCGAAGGAATTCTGGCCAGAAGCTGTCGTGTGGTCTGTTCACATTCTCAACCGGAGCCCTACTTTTTTTGTTAGAAATATGACTCCACAAGAAGCATGGAGCGGAAGAAAACCTGCCGTAGACCACTTTAGAATCTTTGGTTGCATATCATATGCACACATTCCTGATGAGAAAAGGAAGAAACTTGAGGACAAGAGTTTGAAGTGTGTTCCTTGGAAGCGAGACTTCTAAGGCATACAAGCTCTATGATCCTTTGACAAGGAAGGTGGTGGTCAGTCGTGATGTAATCTTTGACGAAAAGAAGACTTGGACATGGGAAGAAAAGATCACTGTGAATCAGTAGATTCCTGTAGATCTTGAAAAAGAACAAACTGAAGCCCCTATTCAGCCTCACTATGAGCATGGAGAGAGCTCATCACAAGCTCAACAAGAAGAACCAGTAGAAGAAGATCATGATCATAATCAAAGAAATCCAAGAACAAGAAAGAGACCAAATTGGATGGTTGATTATGAGATGGACTATGAAGCAAGTGATAGTACTTATTTTGCATTCTTATTCTTTATGGATAGTGATCCAATTGTCTATGAAGAAGCGGTAAAAGAGAAGAAATGGAAGGAAGCTATGGACAGTGAAATCAAATCCATAGAGAAGAACAAGACTTGGGAGCTCACTAATCTTCCTAGAGGGCAGAAAACAATCGGAGTAAAATGGGTTTTCAAAACCAAGTCGAATGAAAATAATGAGGTGGATAAGTACAAGGCGCGACTCGTTGCAAAAGGATATAAGCAGAAGGATGGAGTTGATTATAAGGAGGTATTTGCACCAATGGGACGTCAAGATACTATCAGGCTTATAATTTCTATTGCAGCACAGAAATCTTGGCCTATTTATCAACTTGATGTGAAATCGACCTTCCTACATGGAGAGCTTCAAGAAGAGGTATATGTGGAGCAACCAGAAGGTTTTGTTCAAAAAGGTAAAGAGGAAAAAGTATACAAGTTGAAGAAAGCTTTGTACGGTTTGAAGCAAGCTCCGAGGCATGGTACAGTCGCATTGATTCTCATTTTGAAAAGATGGGATTCACTAGATGCCCGTATGAACATCCGTTGTATGTGAAAACTGAAAAAGAAGGTAACATTCTCATTATTTGCTTATATGTTGATGATTTAATATTTACTTAATGAAGAAATGTTTGAATTTTTTAAGAAGAGCATGATGAAGGAATTTGAAATGACAGATCTTGGTTTGATGAGATATTTTCTTGGAGTAGAAGTTACTCAAACTCTCGCAGGTAACTTTATCTGTCAGAAGAAATATGCTCAAGAATTACCTGAAAGATTTAAATTGGATAAGTGCACATTTGGAACTCCATCAGAATTGGGTTTGAAGTTGCACAAGGATATTGAAGGGCGAGAGGTTGATAATAGGTACTTCAAACAAATTGTTGGAAGTTTGATGTACTTAACTTCAACAAGACCAGATATCATGTATGCGGTTAGTATGATAAGTCGTTACATGGAACATCCAACGGAAAAACATCTCAATGCAGCAAGAAGGATACTTCGTTATGTGAGAGGAACCTTTGATTTGGGGGTATTCTACAAGAAAGGAGATGATCCGAAGATGGTTGGCTATACAGATAGCGACTATGCAGGTGATATAAATGATCGTAAAAGTACTTCAGGAAGTATTTTCATGATGAGTTCAGGAGTTATTTGCTGGTCTTCAAAGAAGCAACCTATTGTAACACTCTCAACTACAGAAGCAGAATTTGTGGCAGCAGCAACATGCTCGTGCCGAGCAATTTGGTTAAGAAAAATGCTTGAAATTCTTAATCAGAAGCAACCAGGTACGGTTATATATTGTGATAATATGTCAACTATTAAGTTGTCTAAAAATCCTGTGTTGCATGGAAGGAGTAAGCACATCGATGTTCGATTTCATTTCTTGCGTGATTTGTGTAAAGAAGACATTATTGAACTCAACTTTTGTCGAAGTGATGAACAAATTGCAGACCTATTCACAAAACCCTTAAAACAACCATTGTTCGAGAAGCTTAGAAGAAAGATGAGGATGTGCAGAATCCAAGATGTATATCAAGAAGATAAAATGAAGTCCTAAACTTATTTATGCAGAATTCAGTTTAAGGGAGGGTGTTGAAGGGACACTAGTAGATACATTTCTAAAGATAGAAAAAGTAGTAATTTGTTTAACAAATTTAGTTACTACGGAGAAGGAGGAGGTGAAAGCAATTTCATCCACAGAAATCCCAACAAACTCTGGGAAGCAATGAAATCCCGTCCTATAAAATGACCTCCCTTTCCAATCATTCAAATTACTCCTCTCAATTTCACTTCAATTTTTGTTGTCACCAACATTCACAACCAAACATCATGATTCAAACCGGCTGCTGAAAATCATTGGGCTCTGTAATGCTCGAAGCGACGCTTGCTCCGCTCACGCAGATCGATCGGCTCATTGTCGCCGACATCGTGAAGAATGACCATCGTCAAAAGAAGCACTCTGAAACTATAAGGAGATTTTCTCCAAAGATGTGGGTTCTCACCCTCCATCCTCTGTGGAGACAAGTGTTCCTCTCTCCAACAGACATGAAATCTTACCATACATCTCCTAGGGTGACTAGGGTTCCCCTCTCCAACATATGTGGAAATGTAATCAGAGTTCCCCTCTGTAATTAATATGGGATCTCACAATGCATAAGGGGACTAGGGTTCACTCTCCAACCGACGTGGAATCTCACAATCTATAAAGGAACAGAGTTCCCCTCTCCAATCGATGTGGGATCTCACATTCCACCCCTAAGAGACTAGCCTATTTCACAATCCATAAGGGGATTAAGACTCCCTTCTCTAACACCGATATGAGATCTCAGAATCCATGAGAGGACAAGAGAGTTTTCCTCTTCAATCGATGTGGGATATCACAATCTACTACTTGAGAGACTAGCTTTCCCTTCTTCAACAATATGGGATGTGACAGTATTAATATTAAATGATCTACTCTGACTATGAATTTTTCTCCATCCATACCTTTTCTTAAAATATCTATCCTTTTGAAAATATCTCATTGGGATGCTTTAAAGTTTAATAATTGTCCATTTGACCCTCACGCAACTACTGGGAAAGAAAAGTTGTGAGTTTACAAATGGGTAAAAAAGTAATTTGTTAAAATAAATGAGGTTTAATAAAATAAAAAATTAATTTGAATATTTTAAAATTATAAATTTTATTGCAATTAAAATAAATTTATTACATTGGGCTACTAACTAAAACGATAAGTATCCCCTTCATTTACATCAACCAAAAACAAAGTATACAAATAGCATCATATTCTATCAATTCTTTTGTCAAACGAAAATTCATTCGAACCCATTTTAATCTCATGCTGTTCAGAATCATTATTCATTTCCATTGGCTGAACATCCACATCCACGACTTGAGTTGAATTGGGTTGGTTTGAATGATCAGTCTCAACTTCAACATCACCGCCTGTCTCCATGTCGCGAGGGTGAAAGCGATGCGACGGCGACGTTGAGTCAGGGTCCCAGTGGTCATTGTCAAAAACGGACCGTCTGGGAGAGGTGTGGACACTGTCCAATTGGGTTCGGTAGTGGCGGAGGAGGTGCATCGGCGACATATGGTGGGACGGGGTTGGCGGGCGACTAGACATAGGCGTGATGGAACCCTGATTTTGCTTAATGTGTTTGCGAGCCGTGTGGTGCCAGTTTTTTAACGCCGTTGCTACCCTTTCGTTGAAAATCGTTGGCTTCATTGTGGAACCCATCTAGAAAAACAGAAAAACAAACAATTAGAACGAGTTTTGGAATTGTAACATAATGTAATGACTTTACCTGTGTAACGAGAGCGTAAAGAGGCAACGTAACATAACTACAAAGGATTTGAACGAGGACCCTGTTGCAATCACAAGATCTAATTAGCTACGTAAATATTTGATTTCACGATCGTTAAAGATTACAAACTCACTCACCCCATCGTTATTCTGATTACCAAATCCTCTACGTGCTCGTGGAAGCACGATTTCATCCCGAATTCTTTCTGTAAAATTGAATTACGAAATGGAATTAAAATAGTTCAAAGAAATTAAGAGACAATGATCGTGAGTTTATAATCAAGAGTTATTATCTCCATTGTTACGAGGCATTTTGAGGAAGCCCAAAGCAAAATCACGAGAGCTTAGGCTCAAAGTGACAATATCATACTATTTTAGAGAGTCGTGTTAAACTAACATACCCAAGTCCAAGCAAAGAAAGCGAGCTGAAAGGCGTTCTGAAACAGCACGAAGTTGATGAGATAAAGAATGAGGCGAGGCCGATTGAACCAGAAAAGCTCGTCCCCTGGCTCGACCACCGGCACCCCCTTCACCACCTCGCCTCTTTCTTGAATCCTCACTGCCATTTTCGTAATTATCACTTGCAATTTCGTCCCCACCAGTAATACAATCTGCACAAAATTTAATTAATTAATTAATTAATTAATCAAATACACCCATTTTAAACCTTAATTAAATTACTTAATCTTACGATTAATGGGATAAATGGAAGCCATAGGTACGCCCTCCACCCTGCAAATCCCACCCAACAAGTTAATTAACTATGCGTTTAGTTTAGTAATAGTTAATTAATTATGAATTAGGCTAATTAATTTGAGTTTACTCACCATGGGTGTTGAAGAGTAGGAAGAGGACAGCCAAAAACCAGATTGGAGGGCTGCAGAATTAATGAATTAGGGGCATAAAAGTAAATAAGAAAAAAAGAGAGGGGCAGAATTGGTATAATAATATTTACCTGATACTAACGACGACCTTGAAATCTTCTTCGAGGGATCGTTTAATGTATTTTTGAAAGTCGAATTTCTGATCGCTATGTGGTGCGAGATGAGCCTAATTGAAAATATTAATTTTTAATAGGTAAATATTAATTTTGTAAATATTAAATTTACTGAGAAAGAAAATTAGAACTAACCATGACGAAACCATGTCTTAAGGTTAAGTAATCAACTTTAGGAACAGACCGAACAAATTGTCTGAAGAAACAAACCTATTCCAAAAAATATAAAATAAATTAAAGTTTCGTATTAAATAACTCAATTAAAAATTATGATTTTCACGTCAATCACGTATCAATCGTCAATTTAGTTTAGAAATATAATTTAAAAGATTTAATAATGTAATTGAAAAATGCAATTCAACAAAGAATTAAATATGAAAATGAAAATATATAGGGTAGGGGGAGGGGAGGTTCATAAATGAAGGTTGAAGAAGCTTTCCTATACAAAAAAGTCAAAAGAATTAAACGCCCAATCATAAACGCCGTTAAAATGCAATTAAAATCTGTCCCCAAAAAACACAAAAACAAAACAAATAACCTTAAAAAAAATTATAAACGTCCTACAAAAAAAAAAACATATTTGATTTGATTTTAAATTAATTAATATATTAAATATTAAATTAAATTTTATGTTTAATAAAACTCGAAAGTCTGAGAGATGATTAATCTTACAATCCATACGAGAGAAGGAGATTTGGTCCAAAAACTCAAATGTCTTCTCCCGAACGATGTGTCTCTTGCAAATCGGAACCGCTCTGGATCTGTCGTATTTAGACATAAACATTAATTCACACGGAAATAAATAAATAAATATAAATTTAATTTACCGTGCGAAAATTGGTACTCCACAGTTCTTGTTTCCTTCTCCCATGCTTTCCAACTTCTCATCTTTTTTTATAAAAATAAAAAAAAAAAAAAAATCATTAAAGAAAACAAATAATAATAAATAATAAAATTGGGATTTAATTAATGAATTTACACATACCTTAGCATTCCCTAAAGCCAAAGTTAAAACACAGTACAGAACATGGAAGACAGCCAACACGAAGATGAATATGTGTAGCTGATGAATGCCTTCTTCCGACACAAATGGAACCTTACCCTATATATTTTCAAAATAATAATAAATAAATATCCAATTTGTTTTTATTATAATTAATTATTCAATTTTTTTTATTTTTTATACTTTTCAAATATTCTATTTTCCATACCTTAGCAGCACATTTGTCGGTTCCGCCGCCCCCAGCGAGGACGCGCCGGAAAGTGGCATTGACAGGGGAGACGGCGAGAAGCTTCCGGCGATTAGTGTCGGAGTTCAACACGTCATCTTGTTTACTTAATTCCTCTTCCTTTTGGGGGCTACATGGATGCCACGTGGCCGCCACGTCTTCCGGTATACAAACATTGGTGATTAGGCTTTGTCCTACCGTGAGCAGCAGCGATATGAACCCCAATAGCATCAGCTCTACAATTTTGAAACAACACCCAGATTATATATATATATATATATATATATATAAATATATATGTATGTTGTATCCATGCATGCATGTATGTATGTATGGATACCTGCTTTGATCTTCTCAAGGGCTTCGTAAAGAGCTCGTTTGTGCTTCTTCTTAAACCACTACAGTAGAGAAACAGATTATGATAGAAGAAATAATGGGGTTAAATGAAATGAAACGAAACGGTGGCGTTTAGAGTAGGTACCTTTCCGATGAGATGCAGGCTATGTTCGATGACAATGGAAATCAAGACCAAGACGAAGCAGACGGCGGCGACGGCCCATGTGGCCGTCTCTTCCAAGGACCTTCCGGCGCCACCTCCGGCCATCGGGAAGTTTTTTTTGAGGAGAAAGAGGAGAAGAAGAGGATTGATAAACAATAAAATGGGGAGAGGTTGGAAGTGAAGGCAAAACGATGAGTTTTGACTTTAGAACGCGTAAGAGAAACAGACACAATTATGAACCTCCTCCGTTGTATGATTATCCTTATCAATTATTTATTTCTTTCTTTCTTCTAATTATTGGAGTTTTTTTTTTTTTTTTTTTTTTTTTTTTTTGACTAATTTTCAAATTGGATTCTTAATTAATCCTACGTCTGAATCAATCACGTTATATATCATGTTTATAAACATTAATAATTTATTTTAAAAATGACGTCACTCTCCCATTTTCAACATTAGCCTTCTATAAGTTGTAGACTCTATTTTCTTGGCATACCTAACATAATCATTAATCTTATTTTAATTTGACAATAATAGAAGAGAAACTCGTGTGTATGATATGAATAAAAGTCCGTTTATTTTTGTGGGGTTGACGAGGGGAATCCTCACGGGATCGGGTTCTCTACGGTAATTTTTTTTCATTTTATTTTTTAAATAATTTCTATAAAAAATGTAAAATTGAATAATATTTTATAAACAAAAATATAAAGGAGAGGAGATTTGGTAGATTCTGTATGAAGAGGGAGATGAGAAATATTATTATTATCGACCACCTGGTTTAATTAGTAAATAGAAATCTCTATTCACTTTCTCTTTTATTCTCTATTTAAATATAAATTTTGCGAAAAATGAGTTTTTGTTTTTGAATACAAAAGAGAAATAATGTGCTTAAAAAAATCCATATTAGGTATTACAAGAAGACTTTAATTCTTTATTTTGTCTTTTTTTTATTTTCAACTCGAAGAATTTGGACATTTAAACCAGAAGTATAATTCTACTTTTAACGCAAGTTTTAATATTAATAAATTAGTTGTCGTGTTTTTTTAAAACTAATTTGGTAACAAAATTAATGGATCGTTAGTCGTTAAATCATTAAAATATCTTTCAATTATCAAATACTCATAATCAACCATTTTTTGGTTACATTATTATGACATTTGAACAATGTTACTTTTGAAAAAATAATAAAATAAAATAAAAGGTATGACGTCAGCTACAATTCAAACCATTTAATAGCAATTAATACCGCCCATATGGTGTTTCTTTCCGAAAGAAAAGGATTTTCCAATTTTCATTCATTTATTTAATTTAAATCACTATATTATATATCGTACGGACCTAATTTAAATTATATTACTCTTTTTAAAATAATTATCCAAAATCAACTCCGGAAAACCATTTTGAAATTTAATTTATTAAAAGTTTAAAAATAATTATTGCCTATTTACGGTCCAAACTCACAAATATCCGATATTGTTCGTTTTGGTTCATTATGTATAGTCGTCAATCTCACGGTTTCAAATCGTGTTTATTAGGGAGAGATTTTCACTCCAACCAATGTGAAATCTCACAATCAAACTCTCTCGAGGCCCAACAACCTTTGAACGATAGGAACAATAACCATGCCTTTTTTTTCTTTTCTTTTTTGATCTCACATCAAAAGTAGTTCGATTTTCATAGGATTCTAAGAATTTGGTCAAGCGAGAGTTACCCTCGACTCATCTCTCGAGATATAAAAACTCCTCAAATTAATTAATTTAAACAAATTGCTCATAGTCTTCCGTTTTTTAATTGTTAATATAAACACCGTACAAATATTAAGGTGTCATTCATTCTCGAAATCTACCGATACCACAAGTATCACATGCGACTCTCTAAGAAGACTATAGCTTGTTTGACAAATATATATATACATATAATCAATTTTTAATAATATAATTCCTATATTCCAACCGTTAAACCCCAGAGATACACCAACAACACCTGTGTTTATACAATGTCGGTGACAAATGATTTTCTAATTAAACGAATAAATAAATAAATAAACATTTATTCCAAAAGAAAAAACGCCCACTTGCGGGCTCAGCCACCTAACTGTACGCAAAAATAATATGATAATATGTATATTCTTTTCAGATATTATATTTTAAATTTCAAAGGAAATTTGTGAATTATAAATACAATTTTATTCATATTACTTAAATAATTTTCTGACTTTAAAGTCCTAATTCTTCTTCTTCGGTCAAACTTCATGCAAGGGGTTCGTTTGTAATTTTTGCTTTTTTATCAGTCAATGACAAATCGTATTTCCACACGTCAGCAATTTAGAATTCATCGTCACACGTGTTGACACGTAATTGAAGGTAGAATGCGGACCGGGTTGTCCCCTTTTTAGACCGCAATTCTGGACCGTTATTTGTTTCTTCATCGTTTTTTCCATATATTACATATTCTAGAAATTCCAGCCGCCCCTTGGCCCTTATCACTAAAGGGGGCTTATCAGTTTTAATGATTTTTATGTTTTTAATGAAATGTTTTTTTTTTTTTTTTTTTTTTATAACTTATTTAATTAATATTCACTTACAGATTAAATGATTAAATTAATTAATATTAGGTTGGGCTCTAAAACTGGGCCGTAAGAGTTGAAGCCCGGCCCATTTAAATAGTACCTCGTTCCCGCCTTTTTCTAATTTTGAACTTCAAGAAATTCCATCTGTCCTGATCTAACCGTTCTCTCTCCCCTGTTTCCGCATATCTGGATTTGCAGAAAGATCGGCCTTAATTCAACTCTACTCTCTCGATTCTTTGCAATTAATGGATCCTAAACTCTCCCGGATTCCAGGTATTGATCTGTTTTGTTTTTTGTTTTCTCATTCATTTCTGCTTGATTTCGTTACTGATTTCTCTCAAATTTGCTTCAAATCGTCAGTGAAACCTGTTTCTTCTAAACCGAAATTCATCCGAAAGCCAGCCTGTGAAGCGCCCCAAATCACTGCCCTTCAACCTCCTATTTCCAGGTTTTATACTTTATTATTCTCGATTTCATTCGGAATTTCCTTGTTGAATCATGTTCTTCTGTAGTAGAGTATGAATCTTGTTGTTACCATTAGGCAGAAACGAGTTTTTGGAATTGTTCGGAGCTCAAACATTCCAATCAAATCAGTAAATGAAAATCCCTTAGCTAAGCCCTTAATTGGAGCTGTTAAGAAACAACCTAAATCCACTCGATTAACTCAAATCGCCGTCAATGCTACTGCTGATCAGAAGAAGATCACTGAAAAGTTGAATCCGAGGCCAAAGAAGAAGAGCCCTAGCACCAAGCAGCAATTTATGGAAACGGCCATAAAGGATTTGCGTGTTATGAACGACGTTGTGGAGCCTCAGACGCCGGTGGCTAGGCCTCGTTTGCATAAGATGAGAAACGCTGGCACCCCTTATCAGACTGCGGAAAAATGCAGTAATTGTCGTTTTGACAAGATGGAGACTTCGTCATATTGGGTTGCTCAGATCAAATCGGCTGAATCCGTTGGGAAGCATTTTGTGTCAGCTGATTTCTTTCGCCTTGCATATGTCTGCAATGCCGAGGTAGTGTAAATGACATATTCGAACATCTTTATCTTTACCTCTGATCATATCTAGAAGAGCTTATAGCATTAGTAATGCTAGAAAAAGTACTTTGATTTTGACCATTTTTGCAAAAGGCTGTTAATGGCATGTCTTTGGAAGTGATTATGAGGTAGTCTGGACATAATTAGAATTAAATTAGTCAGCAAAAGAAGAAACAAGAACGTAATATCATGGCTTTCGTGTTTCTCTTGAATTTTCTAGAGTGGCAGGTCTCACAGCTAATTCCTTCCCATGCCCCCCAACCCATAGTTAGAACTATAGAAAAGAGAGATTATTTCCTGTGAAACATTGAGGTGCCAATATTGGTTTAGTATCAAGTTCCTGCCCGTTTAATCTGCGAGATCCCATATTGATGGAAGAGAGAGGAACAAGTAGCAGCAAAATCAATAAATCTTGAAGTGGTGGATTATGAGATCCACGTCGGTTAAGGATAAGAATGAAACATACTTTACAAGGGTATAGAAACTAATAGACGTGTTTTAAAAATTTTGAGGAGAAACTCAGAAAGGACCGCCTAAAAAAGATGACAACATCTTATAGCAGTGGGCTGTAGTAGTTGTATAACCATCCTCTAATAAATTCGAGAGTTTTATCAAAGAGAATCTTGTCTTGTGAAACATCTAACTGGATAAGTATCTTCTTTTTTCTAATTTCATGTTCATCACCTTTCCACTCTTGAATTTGTTGCCACTGTGCCATCTATTCTTAAAATACGACTAATTGTTGGCCATAAGAACAAGAGTCTTCCTGAATTTCTCCTTGATCTTTTGGGTCTGCTTAGAACTCAGTTTTTACATTCCCATTTATATTGATATCTGGTCTATTGCAACAGCCGATCAGGAACCTCAAGGTCGAGCTAAAGCGTTACTTGACTCGGCATGAACATCTATCTATGAAAACTGAGTGGAAGGATGTGAGTCTTAGCTACGGCTTACTTCAAGATGAAAACATTAGCGGCCCCCACAATCCGTCTACTAAAATTTGTGACAGTGAACTCAACGAAGGTAATCAGACTACGGCAATCGAATCTAGGACCCCAGAATTCAGTAGCAGTGAATTCGATAAAGATGAGATTGTGGGAACTGATGTTGGAGAGCTGGAGACATGCCAAAGATGTCCAAGTTCTTTGCCTATGGAACCAGAACAAACCCATCAAACATGACACCGGAATTTGATTTTGTAGCCTTAGTTCAGCTTGTGTTCTATAAATGCATCCAATTTTGTGTTTTGCATTGCCATTTTCATATTCTATTTTGTATACTAGGCAAATGATTTAAAGATTGCTTGATATTCATCAAACATACATGATACGGATTTGTGTTCCACTTGTCACTGGGAGTGTAAAGTGATTGGATGGGGGTTGGTTTGAGATCGAGCCAATGAAATCGGTACTCGGAAGACGACATTCAAAGGTACATACAAAATCACTCATAAATTTTATGGTTTAAGCTAATCTAAGACTCTAGTACTGACTCGAGAGTTGGAGTGTAGGTAGATTAACACTACACTCGTGTTCACTTTTTTTTTTCAATAATGCATAACCAAATTGAAACTACCCGACATGGATTGATTTGGTTGGATCGAATGGTGTCGAGTTTTGTTTGGCTCCTAAGCTGTTACATGGTAGGTAGTAAGAATCAAAGATAAGGCTAAGTTTGCTTGAACAGAGTAAAGTGAGTCCATCAATCAGCCTCGGGCGCTCACTAAGAAAGCAAAGTTGGACCCATTATAGGAAAATAGAAAGGACATCACATAATTGTCCTTTATAATTGGTCCCCTCCCCATTTTGCAAGGCTTATGCGCATACAAAACACCCCCATTTAATTTGATTGATCCAAACACACTGTCAACACCTTGTCCCCTACCCGCCACACCACCACCTCATTTGTTGTCGCAATCGGCCCTCTCTTAACACAGTGTTAGAACCAAAACGAACATTAACGAAAACATTGCAGTTGATAGTAAAACTACATATAAATACCATTATTCAAAATGTTTTTGTAACCGTGTAAGTCCACCGTTAGTAGCTATTGTCTGCTTTGGCCTTACATATCATCGTTAGCTTCACCATTTTAAAACGTGTTTGCTATGTAGAGGGTCCAGATCTACTCTGGCCAGTGTCTCACACTGTTTAGCGACAGACTTTGATGCCATTTGTAATAGTCTTAGCAGATATTGTCTAGTTTGGTCAGCCTGACTGTTTTAAGATGCCGAGAAAGAAGGGCGGGGGCAGTGGAATTGATATTGGGCCCTATGATGGGTTGAGGATATTGGACACGAGCCATAACGTTGAACAGCACAATATGAGGCCATTTAGCGAACAAAACATGCCGTCCCATAAATCTTATAAAACATTGATTTGATATTTCAAAGGGAGAAGGGGACAGTGACAGCCACCGAGCCCAACTAGGCCCATTTCATTTCTCAAACATAAAGACTTCTAGATTCTGTCTTGTTTGGTTTTTGTTTTGATGAAAATAATTGAGTTTTATTTCTGTTTCTTTCTCACTTTACAACTTTAATCAATCAAACTTTATTGTTATTGATGTTTTTTTTAAAAATATTTTGTCTTAGATTATGTTCATTACTTTATTTATTACTGTTAAATTAAAATGTATAATATTAAATTTATTTATGGTATGATGATAATTGTGGGATCATGTTTGGGTTTGAAATAGAGGATTGAAACTTTGTTAAAAGCAAGTAATTATTCCCATGTCATCATGGGGATACCATTTGTCCCCCTCTAAAAGTAGGACCCACAGCTCCTCCTTATTTCTCCTTTTTTTTTTTTTTTTTTTTTTTTTTTTTTTTAATTATTATTAACCAAAAAAACAATAATAGAACTGGTTGGATTCCTCTGTTTGGGCACATAAATAGGCCTGAATTACACCACTATTTTCAAACACCTTTTTCAACTTCGTTTTGAGTTTTTAACTTTGATTACATTTACGGATGTACCCTTCAAAAAAAAAAAAAAAAAAAAAAATCAAACCAATTGGTGATTCGAGTAAACCTAACTACCGTTCACAACTGGATCAAAAAATTGGTTAGTTTGTCAGATTGTTCTTATTTTTTTTTGTTATTTAAGAAAATATATACTTATCTACCATGCAGTTTACATGAATAACTAAAATATCATAGAATTTAAATATCAAACGTTCACAAATCACTGAACTCCATTAGTTTACAAAGGATAAATATTTTTTATTTTTGTAATAATCTTAAAAATAGGGTTGAGTTGTAACCCTATTTTTGGTTGGTCAAATTTTTTCAATTTTCTAAAAAATCTTCTCAATACAAATTGGGGAAAACAAATGATAGTACCAAACTTTTATGATTTGTGGTTGAATTTTGGAGTCCGATGAAGATCCTTAATTATAATATGGATTAGTCAAAGTTTGGAATTAGAGAAACTCCTTAATTAGGTTTATTAGTGTTTAAATTAAATTAAGATTTTGAAGGAGGGAGAAGAGGAGATGAATGTGAAAGTGTAAATAAAGTAAAGATGAGGGGTTGGGTTGAAAAAAAAGAAAAGATAGAAACACATGGACATATGGGAAATAGTAGGAAAGATGGGGCGATTAAAGCAAAAAAAAAAAAAAAAAA
This sequence comes from Cucurbita pepo subsp. pepo, assembly GCF_057944985.1. NCBI lineage: Eukaryota > Viridiplantae > Streptophyta > Magnoliopsida > Cucurbitales > Cucurbitaceae > Cucurbita > Cucurbita pepo. Next base: position 4,948,387 of record NC_141802.1, read on the forward strand.
AAAAAAAAAAAAAAAAAAAAAAAAAGAGATGGAGGCTAATACAAACAAAATCTACCCGACAACACACATATTCATTAAACTGTCAAATAAAACAACATAACCATAAATTTGGTTTAATTAACACTTTTATGTTTTCACTTTTTTTTATTTACTTTTTACTTTTTTTTTTTTTTGCCAAGGGAGTGGAGGAGCAAAATGTTGAAAAAAAACATATAAATATAAATAAATACAATTTATAAACTAATAATTATATTCTTTGAATTATAAACTTACACAATTACTCGTAATTATATTGTTGTTTTTGGTGGTAAATTATTAATATTTTGTTTGAAAAATAACTTTAAACTTAAAAAAATATATTTTTAACTTGGTACGTAATTACTTGAAAAGCTCCTATTTTCACTAATATTTATATTTAAATGTGAAAGCTTTATATTAAGAAAATAAAAAATAAAAATTAAAAAGTTAATTGGATTTTAGTGAGGGTAAAATTGTGATAATATTGGAAATGGGGAGAGAGAGAGAGAGAGAGAGAGAGAGAGAGAGGAGAAGGGCAGGGGACAGTAAGCGTTTACGCCTTTAATAAAGTGTTTTCTATTTTTTCTATTTTCTTTTTCTTTTTAAATATTTTTTGGCGACAATTGTTGGTGTGACCTCTCACTGTCTCTCACCATGATGTTACGTATCTTTCCTTTTTTATTTTTATTTTTATTTTTATTTTTGCTTCCTCCTTCTATATTTTATTTATTGTTGTTTTTAAAAATTATACAATTATTATTTCTTTCTATATTTTCATCCCCACGTGCACTATAATGGTCGTGTAAAGCACACACCATTTCTCCTCCCTCTAAACACACCACCAAATAAATTCCTTCTTTTCAAAATTATACATATTTTGAAAAAATTAATGAATTGTTTTAAAAATATTCGGGTTTCTTATTGAATTTTTAAAAAAGTCATTACTATACTTAAATTTTAAAAAAATAATTTAAAAACACTTTTAAACTTTTTTAAATAATTAAAAAAAATACCAGTAGAAATTAAAAAAAAAAAACTTATGAATTTTTAAAGGTGACATTAAAAAATTTGAAGATAATCGATGATATGTCGATAGATGAATTTTGTTCATATTATTAATGGCAATAATTTTTTAAAACTTTTTTTTTATAAAAAGAAAATGCGTTAATATTATTTTTTAAAGTTTGATGGGTATTCTTTGAATATAGTAGTAACGCTCTTAAAAAGAATTTAAAAAATATTGAAATTTTATAAAGTCGGATATTTTTTAAACAAAATATTAAAGATTTCCATTAGTGTAATTTTTATTTATTTATTTATTTTTAAAATTTAAAGTTATTATTGAATATTTAAAAAGTATTAAGAGTATTTTCAAGATAAAATAGTACAAAATTTACGAATATTTTTATTAATTTAACCTAAAAAATTATAACGGTGATCAATGTCGGTCTATATATATAATCAATAATAAATAAAATAAAGATGGTTTGATAAATAAATATATAAAACAATTAATGTTTGTTTAAATTATATCACATGGTTTAATAAAATGTAGGAAAAGCCTCCCGGTTTTATCAAATCATAAATATTATTTATGAGGTTTTATTAAGAAATAAAAAAAAAAAAAAAACAAAAATATAACCCGGCTAAATTTACTGAAAAAATAAATCATTAAATTTTGTATATAATGGGAATTTAATATAGTTGAGAAGAGATTAATGGTCATAAATGAAAGTTTAAATTGTTAAATAAATAACTCAGCTGTGGGGATATACTTTTATTTAATTAACATTTAAGGAACCATTTTTTTTTAATATTTTAAACCAAACTCCATTCATTTGCTCCTCCTGGAAAATGGTAGGGTAATATATTCCGTACTCAATTAAGAAAAATATATATTTAACCATTTTATTCAAAATACTTCTAATTTATGCATTTTTTAATAAAAATATATTTACATCTTTATTTATTTATTTATTTATTTATTTATTTATTAGTGTTTTAAATAATATATTTAGAGTGTTTTCTTAATAAATATTTTTAAAATAATAGAAAATTTTCATTATTATGATATTTCAAAAACCTATCTGATTATAAAAAATTACTCTATTTATTTTTTTTTAGAGAAACAGACTTTAAAAAACATATTTTAATTAATTAAATTATTTATGATATTATATTATATTATAAGTACGGTATTTTAATTTTTCACTTGCAATTTAATATTTTAACCATAACAGTAAAAAGGAGAGGTAAAATTGGGAAGGTGGGGCATTGAAGCAGCGCCAAAGGCGCAGGCTTCTCGATCTCTTCCTCTTTTGAAACGACCAACTCAACTCATCCTCTTCTTATTCACTCGCCTTCTCAGGCGTTGACCTCACACGCCTATTTAAAATTAGTTTCACGGAAATTTCAAACAGTTATAACTCCCATTAATTATGTTTATATAATTTTTAAGAAAAGTTACTTAATTCAGCCCTTCAAAGGAGAGAGAAATGGATGATTTGGTTTTCTTCTTCTTCTTTTTTTAAGCTCATCAATGGCGATTCTTCGAAGAAGATGAAGAAGAAGAAGAGGACGCGCGTTTTAAGGGAGTGGGAAACAGTGATTCCATAATTAGAATTAGAAAAAGGAACAAAAGCAGTGAGATAGGACATGAGATGCAGAAAAGGGTTGTACTCAATACACTGCTGACTGCTGAACTGGTATCACTGCTTGGTGTTTATGTGTTGCTATTTGCAGTTTGCAGCAATGGCGGGGCTCTGACCCCCGCCCGCCCACTATACATGCTGCTAAAGACCCTCTTACCCCACCAATGCCATGGCCTTGGCCCCCACTTTATTGGCTTCTTTTTCGGATTAGATTAGATTAGATTGGATTGGATTAGCTTTGATCCAATTGATTTTCCATCTGTTTGTGTGATTGTGGGTCTCTTTCTTTTGCATTTTGGGAGATAGGCAATGGGGTTTAGGAGCTTTTAATTGGGTTGGCTGAATATGCCCAGTACCTGTTTGATAAAATGACTAAGTGAAGGGATCTTCTTGTTTATTAGGGAAAAAGATTGTACAAAGAGATAAAGATATATTATTTTTGTTGCATTAATGAAAACCAACCTTTTTGTCTTTGGTGGAGGGCCAGGGCGGCCTCACCCCCACACACTTTCACAGTGAAAGAAATTATTAATAAAGGAGAAGGGGGGAAGGCCCGAAGGGAAAGGGCAAAGCAAAGCAAAGCAAAGCAAAGAAGAAGGGGATGGGGGAGTGTGGGTTTTGTTCTGTCTTAGCCTGTCCCCGCCACCCACCCACACATATACGCACTCTCTCTCTCTAACACTCCAAAAGCCACCAAAGCATTGGCCTTTTTTCGCCTTTTGCTTCTGTGTTTCCTATGCAATTGTCTATGTCTGCTGCTTCTGCTCCCTCTTCTCAATACCTGCAAATGGGCGAGGAATCATACTTTGAATTTCTTGTTATTATTTGATACCCCTCTTTCTATCTTTTTAGCTACCACCCTACTGGTTTAGCATCCATCCAAACACTACTTTCTTGTTGTTTTTCTACTCATCCCCTTTCATTTCTCTCCCGTTCTTAGCTTTAATGGTATCTCTTCTGGATATGTTTTTAGCAATTTTACCATGCTTTGACCTCATTTCCAGTTTTCTACAGCTTTGGTCTTCTTCTCACCTTATTGCCAATTGATTCCACTTTCTTGTTTTAGTTCTGTTGCTGTTCTTCTTTTTTGCTTTCTGTTGGGAAACATAGCAATAAGACACTTGAAGTAACTCTGGGTGTTCATGGAAATTGATCTGAACCTAACAGCCAGTGATGTGGGCAAGAATGCATATTGCAATGGAAATTGTGAAGAGGGTCGCTGCAATTATTGTTTATCCTCTTCAACTTCTTCATGTTCCTCAAATTCATCGCCAGCTCTCGTCTCTTCTTCAACTTATTTGGAGCTTTGGCATGCTTGTGCTGGTCCTCTCACCTCATTGCCTAAGAAAGGAAATGTAGTTGTCTATTTCCCACAAGGTCACTTGGAGCAGATTGCCTCAGCCTCTCCCTTTTCCCCCATGGAAATGCGCACTTTTGACCTCCAGCCGCAGATCCTCTGCAGGGTCATCAATGTCCACTTACTTGTAAGTAATGGGTTTACATTTTAAATTCATGTTCTGCCTTCTTCTCTCTCAAGCAGCCGCCCCAGTTTCCCTTGACAGCCTTCGGCTTTTCACTGCTCATACCATTTTGACAGGCCAATAAGGAGAATGATGAGGTCTACACACAACTTACTCTGCTTCCCTTGCCAGAGGTAGTTTCCAATTCAAAACTTTGTTATAGTACGTTACTCGTAATTTGGAGTTTGGGAAGGTTAATAAAGTTCGTAGCTTATTTTCTTCTGTTTAATTTAGCTTGAGGATGAGATGACCCTTATAGTGGATTACCATAAATTTGGATATTCTATAGTTCTTAGGCACTGGTCTAGAGGGCAAAGAGTTGGAGGAATTGGCGTTGAATGGAGCTGATGGAGATGGGAGCGGAGTGTCGCCTACTAGATCTACACCTCACATGTTTTGCAAAACACTCACAGCGTCTGATACGAGCACCCATGGAGGATTCTCTGTTCCTCGCAGAGCTGCCGAAGACTGTTTCCCTCCTCTGGTTGCTACTGCTTTCCTATGTCTTGTTTTAAGTTTTTCTCAAATGAAATGAATTGGGTTTTATCTGGGTTGTTTTATTTGGAAATGTTCTGAGTGAGGTCGATGGGTTACTGCAGGATTACACTCAGCTTAGGCCGTCTCAAGAGCTAATTGCCAAGGACCTACATGGCGTCGAGTGGAGATTTAAACATATTTACAGAGGTATAATGTGAGACTCCTTTGATTGTCTGTCATAATTGAACTAACTCTTAATAACTCGGCAGGTCAACCTAGGCGGCATCTGCTGACTACTGGATGGAGTCTTTTTGTAAGCCAAAAGAATCTAATTTCTGGGGATGCAGTGCTGTTTTTAAGGTATGAATCTACATATTAACCCCTACAATTGGTCATATTTATTTAAACCATTTGTGATTGTCTGCAGGGGTGAAAATGGAGAGCTAAGGTTGGGCATAAGGCGAGCTGTTCGGCCTAGAAATGGTCTTCCTGATTCAATTGTGGGCAACCAAAATTCTTGTGCAGATGATCTTGCTCGTGTGGTGAAAGCAATATCTACCAAGAGCATATTTGATGTGTTTTACAATCCAAGGTATCATTAATGGTTCAGTACTCTTCAATCAAGAAATAGAATTAGCTATATATTACTGTTTTATTAGAGCGGTGATAGAGGACATCAGGAAAACTCTTTGCTTTTGAGGTATGAGCAGATATGTAGAATTTTGTAAATCTGTACCCTGGGTCCAATCCATGATAATAAATTTACAAAGGAGAATATCTTTTTGCTTTAAGTTGGGAGAGGAGTCCCACATCGGTTAATTAAAGGGTTGATCATGGATTTATAAGTAAGGAACACTATGGCCATTGGTATGAGACCTTTTGGGAAAACCAAAAGCAAAACCATGAGAGCTTATGCCGAAAGTGGACAATATGGTTCATGATTTCTAACATAACCAACTATATTAGTAGGTTAATGCTATGCCAGGTTAGAACTGATAGTACATGTTTCATATGGCCTTGTGATATTAGTAGGTCAAAGCATCACAAGCATCCATATTATCCAGATAGTAAATGTAATCATAACAACCCACCTTTTTTAACGATGAAAAAGGGAAAGCATTCTTTACTTACTACGACGTAGGTATTCTAGGTTTTGTGGTCATTACTCTTCTGAGGTCTGCCAAGAGTCAAACATGGGATCATATGGCCTTGTGATTTATGTTCTATTAGGTTTAGCATTAAGACACCTCTGTTTGTAACTGAGAAGAAATAACAATCTTAGAGGGGGTTCGTTACTAAATGCCTCCCATTGTATAATAACACTTCTGAACTTGAGCAGAAAAACTATGAAAGCTGTTATCTCAAACCAGATAGATGGTACAATTTTGGATTTAAGTGAATCGATAGACATCATATGCGAAATCTTGATTTCTAAGTTAAAATATTGTGATCTTGCAAGTAAGAACAAAAGTTTGAATCAGAACTGTTGGTGGTATTTTTAAGAAATAGTCCGTTCGTTCAAATATTCTCTATTTAGTGTCATACTGGTTCATGTTTATTATTAGAACTTGATAGTGTTCTTGACCAGCCTTTGCTTACTCAGAAAATACAATAACATGTTAAACATACTGACTTGCAGGGCATATCATGCACAGTTTGTTATATCTTGTCAGAAGTATGTGAAGAGCATCAATAATCCAGTGACCGTTGGCACAAGATTCAAAATGAGATTTGAGATGGATGATTCGCCAGAAAGAAGGTTTATCCATACACGATCAAGATCAATGGTTTTTACTATGTTATACAAATATATTTATAGCTATTTGTTTCTTACAGGTTTAATGGTGTAGTTCTCGGAATTGGTGACATGGATCCCTTGAGATGGCCGAACTCAAAGTGGAGATGCTTGACGGTAAGTGTTATAATCCCCATAAGGGTGTTGCTGCATATAAGAATGCACCATGGGTATCTGTTGGACAATCGTATTTGTGAGATCCCATATCGGTTGGAGAGGGGAACAAAGCATTCCTCATAAGGGTGTGGAAACCTCTTCTTAGCATACATGTTTTAAAATCTTGAGGGGAAACTCAGAAGGGAAAGCTCAAAGAGGACAATATCTGCTAGTAGTGGATTTGGGCTGTTACAAATGGTGTCAGACCCAAATACCGGGTGATGTGCCAGCGAGGACACTGGCCCCCAAGGGGGGTGGATTGTGAAATCCCACCTCGGTTGGAGAGGGGAACAAAACACTCCTTATAAGGGTGTGGAAACCTCTCCCTAGCAAATGCGTTTTAAAACTTTGAGGGGAAGCCCAGAAGGGAAAGTCCAAAGAGGACAATATCTGCTAGTGATGAGTTTGGGCTATTACAACATTACACGCTGTACTATAGAAGCTAGCAAGAACCATGTGAACGTCGTCACACAATATTTTTCTAATATTTATAATCCATTAGGTACGATGGGATAAAGACGGTGATCATCAAGAACGTGTTTCACCCTGGGAGATCGAACCTTCTGTTTCTCTCCCACCCTTGAGTGTTCAGTCTTCTCCAAGGCTGAAGAAACTGAGGACTAGTCTGCAGGCAGCCCCACCTAACGCCTTTGCTGGTATGAGTGACCAAATTGAAACTGATATATTGTGTTTCTTCTAAGCTTGAGTTGTTAAAACTATTCATTAAAATTTTCTTACAGTAGGGAGGGGCGGTTTTATGGACTTTGAGGATTCAATTAGATCCTCTAAGGTCTTGCAAGGTCAAGAAAATGTAGGTATTGTATCACCGTTTTATGGACGTGATACTACAAAACGTTCCCTGGAGTTCGAGGTGCGATCTTCTGCACATCAAGCGTCGGGTGGAGCTGAGAAGTATAGAGGTGACTACGTAAAGGTTCATCCGAACTCATCTTTCACAGGCTTTATGGAATCTGAAAGATTCCTGAAGGTCTTGCAAGGTCAAGAAATATGCTCATTGAGGCCACAAACAAGAAAACCAGAACATTGTTTAGGTGTTTGGGGAAAGTTCAATCTCAGTGACAACTCTTTTAACACATTTCACTCACCAAACTCTAGTTTTTATCACATGGCGTCAAATGGAGCCCAAAACATGTATTTCCCTCGTAGTGAATTTTACAGTACAGGCCAAGCTGCTGCTGTGATGCGCTCAAATGATGGCAACTTTCCAAGAGAGAGTGCCTTGTTCAGCCCATCTGTTGATGCTAGTGTTATGAGCACTACTTCAGGGTCGAATATAAAGAATTCAAAGGATGAAAATGTGAATGAGAATTCAACTGGCTGTAGACTTTTTGGCTTTTCCTTGACTACAGAAACTGCTACAAACATGCAGAGTTCAGGGAAGAGGAGTTGTACTAAGGTAAGAAATGGGTGCTGCTGAGAAATTTGGTCAGTAATGTTATCTTTTACTGTTCTTCCATGCTCTGATATTAGTCTTGTTAAGCGAAGGTTCACAAACAAGGTAGTCTAGTGGGAAGAGCCATTGATCTCTCTAGACTCAGTGGCTATACTGATCTGCTTTCTGAACTGGAGCGGCTGTTTTGCATGGAAGGACTCTTGAAAGATCCTGATAAAGGATGGCGTGTACTGTACACCGACAACGAGAACGACGTAATGGTTGTTGGGGATTATCCATGGCTGTAAGTGCTTTATCTTGAAATCTTGATTATTTCATTGCATGAAAACAATTAAGATGGGCTATTAAGGTGGAACTTCTAGGAACATAAAATAAGATCTGGATAACATGTTCTGCCAAAGGATTCTTGTTAAGCAATGTAGATATGTAAATAACGGTTATTGTTGGAGAGGGAAACAAGCATTCTTATAAGGGTGTGAAAACCTCTCTCTAGTAGACGCGTTTTAAAACTGTGAGTTTGACGACGATACGTAACGGGCCAAAGTAGACAATATCTACTAGCGGTGGGCTTGGACTGTTATAAATGGTATCAAAGTTAGACACCGTGCGGTATGTCAGCGAGAACGCTAGCCCCCAAGGGGGGTGGATTGTTAGATCCTACATCGGTTGGAGAGGGGAACGAAACATTTCTTAGAAAGGTGTGGAAACCTCTCTCTAGTAGACGCGTTTTAAAACCGTGAGGCTAACGACAATATGTAACGGGTTAAACTTACGACAAGCCTGAGTAGAAAGTCTCGTGATATTGCTTGATGGCTAACTTCAATTAAAGGTTATCCTTGTGTTTCTGATGATCATGGTGGCAGAATAGATTATTGTATTGCGCGTTTCTGACATTAGTTCTAAAACATATTTCAGCTTTTAATCTTGTCTTATGATCATTTTAAATCTCATTCTTTGCTGTTCAGTGACTTCTGTGATGCCGTTTCAAAAATCCATATATACACCCAAGAAGAAGTGGAGAAGATGACAAATGGAGTGATCAGCGATGATACTCAAAGCTGCTTAGACCAAGCTCCTTTGTGTATGGAAGCCTCAAAATCCTCTTCAGTGGGCCAACCTGATTCTTCTCCCACAGTAGTAAGAGAGTTTTAATTAGTAGTAATCAAGATGTGTGATTTCCCATATTTCCTTAGGACTATATGTTTTCCATATCAAAGTTGAGCTCGAAGTCAGTAGCTTTGCTTCGTCCTCTCGGTCCAATAGGTTCGAATCTGTTTCAAACCTCTGCTTTCTAATGGACAGTGTAATTCTACAAATCCTTTAAGCTGTGTGGAATGGTATGGAATGATATTGAATATTTTGAACTTAGTAGAAACAGAGATCATTGGGATTTAAATAACTTGAAAAGTAGAACAGAGGCATCTTAATTTATTTCAAACAAAGGCAACAATTATTTATAATAAATGTGAATGTTTCCTTAAAATTACACATTGTGGATAAAGATCTCAATCACCTTTGCTTCTTCAAAATCTGCACAGGGGGCTGCTCATGAGTATAGACTTTGATCGTGGGATGAAATCTATAGCAATTCAACGAGTGAAAGTTGTCCTATTGTTCTTTGAACAGCGAGCGACCAATGATCATTCTTCTCACTTCACTAGTTCCTGCACCTATTTCATATAGTTTTGCATCTCTTAGTAGTCGACCGGTTGTGTATTCGTTTACATACCCGTTGCCTCCTAAACATTGTATGGCCTGCAAGATTGAACAAGAACATGAACGATTTACACGGTAATGTTACGCACATAATGTGCTAAAATAACTGTGAATATGAAGATGGCATATTTAATCAAGTCATTTTGATCAGTTAAATTGATTCAATCTCGAATCGTTTGACAAGTATTGGCCCATCAAGTTGGAGTTGGTGTTACTTCCTTCACAAGTTCTTGCTTTGGCATAGAACTTAGAAGTAATATGGTTCTATTGGAAAATAGATAAGAATGGCGTGTAAAACAAATATTCCTTTCGAAGTTTGACTGAAACAAAAGCTTCTGAAAGAAACGTGCTTCTGATAGTTCTGCGCGATAAACGATTGAAAAAAAAATGTTCAATGAATGCAACTTTTACCTGCAGAGCAACTTGTGTTGCCCTTTCAGCTGCAGATAATATTACTCCAGCACAATCCTGGACACAAAACCACACGGGGTGAATACTTCAAGGAATTTATTGACCAAGTGTTTCCATGGCCATGGAAAAAGAAACAATGGGTTAAAAGCATAGCTGCTACGAACATGTGCTTATATAATATTAATTAGAGAAGTAGTGAAAGATCAGAGTAAAGTAGCAACGGGTAGATCAAAACTTAAAGTACTCTATTTAACTAAACATCAGAGGAACATGTTATATATTAATAGAGAAACCAAAAGATTCAAGCGGAAAAAAATGGGAAAAAAAGGCTTAAGATGCCCTACAAACCTTGGGATCTACTTTTCCACTGTCACAGTCCCTCGCAACAGAATAAACGTAGGCCCTGGAGAGGGACAGAGAGAGTCAACATGACAAAAGAACAAAAATCAGAAATCAGAAATAATACATAATTACTCCAAAATCTCTACCTTGATGATTGCAAAGACGTATACATATCGGCAAGTTTTCCCTGCAATTTCAGATTAATTGAGCCATTTTAGAGGAAACGTCAGATGCAAGTATGGTAAGATAGTCACAGTGATAGAACCTGTATAAACTGGAATTCCCCAATTGGACGACCAAACTGTTCTCTTTGTTTAACGTAAGGAAGAACAACATCCAGGCATGCCTGCATAAGACCAAGGGGACCAGCAGCCAAAACAAGCCTCTCCAAATCTAACCCAGACATCATAACATAAACTCCTGAAATAAAACATAGTACATTACACTACTAAAATAATGACCAACATGATGATGGCAATAGTTTGGTTCTCTTCCAATCAGGCTGCAACAAGACAAGGTAGTTACTATTTACATTTATATGTATCGTAGCAAGTAATTGGCATGACAACACCAAAGCTTTTTCGTATCTTTTCTATCTATTATTACATCAAGATTCAAAAGGTAAAAATCTTAACGATTGGAACATTATCATAAAGAGATGCCATTGGAGCTAGAAATGTCAGCATTTTAGATATTATTATTCCTTGGAGACATCACATTTAGCCGTCGCAACATTTGGTCAGAGAACTACCGTCACCTACACAACAATTATTGAATGCCTAGGTCCAAAGATTGCTAACAATAAGATCACATAATATTTTCTCTTCTTTTTTGGAATGTTGTGATTCTTTTAACTGAGAAAAGAAAATAGATTGATCAAAATTAGGCCACCACCATAAATTAGAACCCTGTGTTGAATTCTGCCATTAAGTAACAGCCCCATCAATTGCGCAACCAACCTCATTGAAATGATTTTACAGAGATAAAATATTAATAAATATAACTATTTACTAGATGCATGAATGAAGTAGTACACCAGCAGAATACCTTTTCCTTCTTGTCCAAGTACATTTTCTTCAGGAACGAAGCAATTTTCGAAGACAAGCTCACATCTGTTCGAACCATCGCCAACATTAGTGGAGGAGGCAAGAAGATTGCATGCTCTAATTTTAGAAACTTGAATTTCAAACCACAGTAGACTCACGTATCACTCCCTCGCATGCCAAGTTTGTCTAATTTCTGGGCAGTACTGAATCTGAGAAACATAGAAGCAGCCAATATAAGAATGAAGGAATAAGAACATTCATAGTTTCTAAGTGATGTTGGAATCAGCAGCATAGGGTTAGTTTAGGAATACAGTTAAAAAAAATATATGCTATGGTGCTACACGACTGCATGCTATAGAACTGGAACAGAAAACTCTCACTTGCAAATTCAACCTATCATTAACCAGACCAAAGATTATTCAAGTACCCGGGCATTCCTTTTTCAATGATAAACGCTGTAATTCCCTTTGAGCCAGCATTTGCGTCTGTTTTTGCATAAACAACCTGATACAATTGTGTATATCAGCTATGAGTTAATGAAATAAGCAAGAATAAAATGTTCCAACAACCACAATTTGACCATCCTACGTGGTTTTAAGATTTTAAGGTGGAATACAAACTACTACATGTAACCTGAACCTATAAAATGTTACTCCGTCAACATGTTTATTCCCTCCTACATTACATGAAAATACATAAAATAAATAAAACCCACGGCATGGTCGATAACATCAATTATGAATTCTACAAAATCAAAGGAGAAGAATGTGTCAAGCAATTCTTCTTTTATTTCTATTTACTTAAATGGCCTTTCAGTTTATTGATTCCCGTTGATTCAGCTTTTGCAAGGGTAATTTTAGTTAAGGGTCCCAATTTCTCTGAAAATGTTGGTGATTCATGCTAACATACTATGACAACAAAAAATTAAGCTTAAGACAGCTCTTTTCAACAAGCTTATGACCGATCAAAACTAGGTTTCCATATAAACCAAATACATTTAATACATATATAGCCAAATACATTTAATATATGCACAACACGAAAGTGATCAAGTCCAAGGTTGTTCACAAACCATAAAAGACCCCTGAATTTAAAAAAAAATAATTAAAAAAAAAAAAGGAAAGAAAGAAAAGTTTTCACCATATAGCAACAAAGAAAAAAGGTCATGTAATTTTGATGAAATATCACACATCCAACATGACTAACTATTTCAGTGGTCTTAAAGATTTTTCTTTGGAGTTTTGTTTTTAATAATTCTACAGTTATAAATGAATCGAATGCTATATTATCTATCGGTATCTTTTTCTTAGGCAACACAAGTATTAACCAATAAATAGAGGAGAATTTTTTTAACATGCTTAGAAAAATTGCAACAAAAACTACCAATGTATGAGCTGTAGGACCATTAGTACACCACATCTTGTTTCCATTAATGATATATCCACCATCCACTCGGTCGGCTTTGCATCTCATGCTCACAACATCCGAGCCAGCTGAAAATAGGAAATGCATCATCCAAGGATGAAAACATTTTTAGTTCTTAAAAGGATCTACCTTTGCATGCACACATGAAAAACAAAAGTTCATTAAAGTTACCATTGGGTTCACTCATTGCAAGAGCTCCTACATGCTCCCCTTTAATAAGCTTAACAAAGATATAGTTAAGTTAGTAGCCAAAAAGAATTACTTTAATAGAAAAGAAAGGAGCAATGAGAAGGCAATAGAGCAAAGGAAAGCATGAAGATAGAATTTACTAAATCTTCTTTAGTAAAAAATAGCTGTTAAGGAATGAAAAATTTACTTCAGCAATTATATTAAAAATGAAAAAAAAAAAAAAAAAAAAACAGAAAAATTCCGGTATGACACTTCCAGATGGCTAGGCATCAGAGAAAATGAAGCGAGCATGACATTGTTATGTGCAGTTTGGTAATTATTATAACATGAACATTATTGTGGGAATCGGGTACAAAGAGCAATGGCAGAAAGGATAAAACCTTAGGCAAGTACTTCTCTTTTTGAGCTGGGCTTCCATTCCTCACCTGAAAAATCAATAAATACGAGGTAACATAACTTATGTAGTCCATACTGCACTTAATGGTTTCACTACAACATATAATCCTACTATGACGTCACTAACACAATATTTAATCACTTCACTTTACCAGCTGATTGATGCACAGGTTAGAATGTGCACCGAAGGAGAGGGCAACAGACCCAGAAGCACGACTTATTTCTTCCATTGCTATACAGTGATATAAGTAACCAAGACCAAGTCCTCCATATTCCTCTACAAGACAATCAATAGCTTAGTTTTAAAATATCTTGAAAGAATGAGAGAAACAATACTATAGCAAAATATATGCAACCATCTCAATATTCATCTAATTTAAGAAGGCACTTACTATGTATCAATTATCTCAATTAGATTTACCTCCATCAGGACACTCATAATGTACAATAAGAGTATAATTAAATAAAATTTTATGGATAATAACTAGAAGCGGAAAAGATGAAAATTCATGAATAAAGAGGATATGAATATAATTATTAAGATTGAATAACTCCAAATAACAGTGAATGAGGGAAGCATCAAAAACGATTTCTCACGCTTTACCAGGTGCAGTAATTCCATGGAGGTTGAAGTCCCCCATGAGCTTCCATAAGTTAACATCCTACAATAAGGTACATTTTAGCCAAATCATAAAGAAACTCACATTTGTAAATTAAAAAAGAAAAGAAAAAACATATGAAGTAAATATATAGGGGGAGAGAGACTTTCAACTAACCTGCGGGAAAGAGTTCATTTGATCAATTTTTGCAGCATGGGGAGCAATGTTATCTTGAGCAAATTGTTTAACACTTTCTTTGAACTGCAATTAATTTAATCAATTCTTTTAGAAAATCAGTAACAAACACTTTCATCATTCTACTGATGCAAACTAGGTTGTACATAACTTGTAACCAAAGACAATCGAAAACAAACCATCCACAAATGAAACTAACAATTCTCAATTCGAGCTTCATGGTCATAAATTCACATCACAAACCAACCAAAGGTACACTGAAGATTCCGCAGACCAATTCAAACAATAAAAATCCAAAAATAGAAGGCCATCGACAACGAAATCAACAACTTCCAAACAAATCATACTGAAAGCTCATCATCATCATAAAATAAGAGAGAAAGACCTGAAGTTGAGTATCATCAAAAAGCAGAGCAGAAGAGAATGAAGCAGAATGCCTCTGCTTCCTAAAAATCGAAGCATATGCAGCAGTCCTTGCAGCAAAGAGTCTCTGCATCTCGCTTACTGGAAGATGGCCGGAAGAAGAACGGAGCAAGAATGGAAGAGAGACGGGGAAAAACGTGGAAGCTTTAAATAGTGAAACGACATACGAGTTCCGTAAATAGGCCGGAAGTTGGGATGAAACAAAATGTACGCTACGTGGCAAACATTCATTGGTTAGAATAAGAGAAGATTCTCTGTTATCCAATTGAATAACAAGAACTCTTCCGTGCTCTGCTAGTTGCGACCACAGGGTAAAACCACTTTCAATAGGATTGGATGTGACCTATGACTCATCATCTAGCCATTTTCTTTTTATATATCCATCATCAAGGATACATATATATAAATAATACTAACAAAAATCTTGTGACACAGATAAGAAATCAATTCGTCATCTGTTTCTCTATCTTTGATTCGGAATAATCGAATTCATTGGACAACGCAAGAGTTGTAAAAACTAATATTCTTATTTAAACAATAATTAATTTATTAAAAATTAATTTAATATATAAATCTATTAAATAGATTCTAAATAATTAGAAAAAAAGAAAAATTAATTTAATATATAAATCTATTAAATAGATTCTAAATAATTAGAAAAAAAAGAAAAATTAATTTAATATATAAATCTATTTAATAGATTCTAAATAATTAGAAAAAAAAGAAAATAATAATAAATAAACTATGTTGGGTAACTTTTTTCCAAAAATGAACGGTAGAATTAGCTCCAAAACCAAAACCTCATTAATTCTGATTTGAACTCCTTTTTACCTAAATTCATCCCTGAATGAGTTACCAAGATGCTTACTGATGGTAGGTTGAATAATTTCTAGGGAGAATTTTTAGGGAGAATGCAGCAGTTGATGGGAAAAAAAATGCCTCTGAGTGAGATAAGTTACACATAATCAAACTATACAATGAGATTTTGGTCCTCGCTCCTTCGCTTCGCTTCCTCTTTCTCTTTTCCTTACTTCATAGGGCGACTCTCGATGTCCATTGGCATGTTGCGCCTGTAGCTGCAAATTCAACTGTCTGTTTGGTTTGTTTTTTTTCCATGTGAATTAGAGAGGGGATCTGATTGGTACGCTATTTGCCGATCTTTCTTTTTGTGAGAAGTAGTTCGTATTAGTCCACAAAATTGCTTCTATAGAGGTCTCATTCGGTCCAACAATGGGGAGTTGGTGCATTGCAGCAAGTGAGTCCCCCTTACTACCCTATGTCTTTCCGTTTCTGTTTTGTTAAGTGTCATTTTCTTGTTTACTCTCTCAAGCTAATACTTCATCCTTTTTTCTCCTGTTATCATCCACTCCTATAAAATGCTAAATAAGTCGGACCATCCTCTTTATCCTCATTGGACTCAAGGACATCGATAAGCTAAACCAATTAGGCAGTAGATTTGATCGATCTAAATCTGCCTAGCTACCTTCTTAAAGAGAAAGAATCCCTGATTTATTCAAAAAAACATGGAGAGATATTATGAGCACCAAGTTGATGCTGCATATCTTTTCTTCTTATATTTTTTTTTTTATATATCACACGTTGCCCTCTATGAATTAGTTCTAAGAAAGCGGCCGTTCACGTCAGAAATCTCAGTTTTTGATGTAGTTGCAATAAGTTTCCTTTTTTCGTTGAGATTGGGTTGGTGTCCAGCGTCAGCACCTGAGTGAGAGTAGCCAAAGGGAACAGCCGGCCAGTGGAAGCGAGAAGTTTGGGATTCGTGACTGGAATCCCCAGGAGGGCAAGGAAAGTCTCGCCAAAATGTCTAAGATTGAGGGGCGGAACGCTTTTAAAAAAAAATCTTTTTTTAATCAGCTTGAGAGAGAAGGGCAAAGAAGAAAAAAAGTACGAAGTAATTGACATAAAAGGAAAGAGAGGGAAAGAATTTATCCTTTCCTGCTTCTTTTTTTGTGATCGAGTGACATTGCTCCCACATTTTTTTTTGGTCTGGCCACGAGCAGAAATGTTTCATATTGGATTTCGGACCTTATTCACTCGCCTTATCTTCTTTAACTTGGCCTCCTCGATGATATCTCGCCTCATCTCGATATCCTGTAAGAAAAATGGTGCAGCAGTTGACTGACAATGTAGATTTGGAACTGGCAAATGAAAGAGAACACGAGAGGGTCTTTTCAATCTTTTTTCTTAATTGGAGTGGACAGACAAAAGGAGGATATATAGATTTGCGTGCGGAAGAACTCTGCCTGAGAAGTTAGCCCGAGAAGCTTGAGCTTGAAATGCTTTTTGAAACGTATGTTGATTGAACTAATAGGTGCTGAGTGAAGGCTTAAAGACCCTAATTTACATAGCCTTCCTGGACACAGATTTTTCTTTGGGGCAGGCTGATTTTCCTATAAAAAAAAGAAATAGGG
Organism: Cucurbita pepo subsp. pepo; assembly: GCF_057944985.1. NCBI lineage: Eukaryota > Viridiplantae > Streptophyta > Magnoliopsida > Cucurbitales > Cucurbitaceae > Cucurbita > Cucurbita pepo. The sequence continues at coordinate 4,965,589 of NC_141802.1, forward strand.
GATCCAAGCCTTTCTTTTTTTTTTTTTTTTTTTTTGGGAGGATAAAGGGCATAACATTGGGTCCTCCTTTTTCGTCGAATGTGCCCCAGTGACTAAGAAGGGGGCGGGCGCAGCAACTACATAGACCCATTCCTTTCTGTTGTTGCCAGCGCTTTCCTGAGCCAAGTCGGAATTCTTTATGAGAAAGGGCAGGCAAAGCCTGAAGACTGCTATCCTACCAATAGGCCAGCGGGCGGAACGAGGAGAGGGCCCGACAATTATACCACCGCTTTCGAAAAAGCGCGTTCCCTTCAGATAAGACGCACTGTAGGCCATCCTTGGCCTTCTTCATTTTTTATGAAAAAGAAATCCAATCTCGATCTCCGAAAGCGTTTTCATTCCCCTCCCTTCGTTGAGCCTTTCCTTTAATGGTTGGGGGAAGCATTTCCTTATCTGAACTTGACGAGCATTCTTTACTAGCCTTATTCAAACAAATAGGGGTGTGAACATTGGCTCAAAGAGGATTTTTCAGGTCCTAGCTACGCCATGTGTTCAATACAAAATCTGAAAAACTACAGGGATGACAAAAGGAGGGCGCTTTCCTGTCTTGCACGGAAAAACAAAGAGGAATAGAATAGACATCCCTTTTGTTTTTATATCTTTATATAAATCAAATTGAGAAAGAAAGAGCATATGGATCCTATCCCCTCTATCGAACACTAATTTGTAGAGATTTTTCCAGAACCCCAGTCCAGCCTACCCGACTGATATAATCTAGAATCCACTCTCCGCCTTTACTTAACTTAGAACAGTGACCCTAATTGTATGCACATTCACAGGACACGTTCCAAGATCTCCCGCAACGAGAACCTAAAACATGGTTGATTGTATTGAGATAATTATCATGAAAAAACTATTCCACCGGTATGACTTAGATACCCTTTCTTTGTGGTAGCAGTCATGCTATAGTCATGGCTGGATCTATCCTTTGCGGTATTTGATTTTTTTTACAGTAGAAATACCATAAAGCGCGAACCAAGATCCGTGATATGAAAACAAAAATCAGAATGAGGAAGAAAAAGATATCGTGATGTAAGTCTATTATTCCTTGCATCATAGGTGTTGCTGCGTCTTGAGATCCTAATTGCCATGGTTCCGCTGCATCACAAGGAGCAATTGTGAGGAATAGCCATTTTAGAACAATCATTTTGTTTGGTTTATTCTTTGACTGCTCTTCTCCCCCATAAAAAAGAGAGACTTGTTCTTGCTCTCCCAATTCAGGAAGACAAAAGTGGCCGGTTGGGTTGGTCCAACCAAGAAAGGCATGGGAGTTGACATTGCTTGGTCCGAGTTAAGTAAAGACTGGCTACCTAGTGATTTACAACCACCCTCATTGCACACTTTCTATATATCTTTCTCCTCCCCTTCTTTCTTACAACTAGTTGCTGCATGCTATCGGATCTCGAGCAATGGGAGGTTACTATTTGGAATCCACACTCTCATTACATTACAGTCATTTTTTTTTATGTCGAAAAGGTCTTTTGGGCAATGAGTTTCTAATGTATTGGGCGTATCCGTTCTCCATTTATATAGATTCTTTTCGTACTAGCTTATCCGGTGTAGTTTATGCATGGTTAGCTCCAGAATATTCAGACGAAAAACAAAGAAACTAAACTTCAACCCCGAACACTTTCTTTTTTGTAAATATATATATATATATATATATATATATATATATATATATGGGATTCTTTCTCTTATCCTCTATATAGCTCGTTGTTGGTCCTTTGCAAGTGCGCTCCCCGAGCACTGTACATCTTACTTAGATGAGAACACATAGGTGTCTCAACTAATAAGCAGAGTGAAACAAGAAGAGCAAGTGTGCTTTTATTATACGTTAGACGATGCCACCTCCCAGTTGACTTGAGTCCACCCGGCATAACTGCATTTCCACCAACCAACTCACTTGCCTCTCCTAATATGAACCAAGAGACATCAATCATACAATATATTTCAATGAAGATGCAAAGAAAATGCGGTTGAAATTATCAAAAGATATTTCAATTCATGCCACATTGAATAGAAATGAAGTTGAATTGTTATAAATTTTGGGTGGATTACAATTTAGAGTAATTTAGAGTTATTGTATTTCATTAATGTATTTTAAGACATTATATTTACTTTAGGTTACATTTACATCATGGTTAATTATGACCATAAAGTATGAATGTTACTACTCTTGGAATGCCTTTAATAGTTTCATTTTGAGGCTATATAAAGCCATGTATGTTGTATTGGTAAGTAGAATGAAGTAAAAAAAGCATTTGTGCTTTCTTTAACCAATGACTAAGTTTCTTTGCAATTTAGGTTGCATGTAGAATCATTCAAGCTCGACATGATCAATCTTGCTTGTGGAGTGATTCGAATCTCAAACAAGTGTTCTTGCGTTGAGATATTTGATCAACAAGAATCATTCAATCTAGACATGATCAATCTTGCTTGTGGAATGATTCGAATCTCAAACAATGTTCTTGCCTTGAGATATTCGATCAACAAGGTAATCCAAATCTTACTTCCCTTGTAGTGATTTCCACATATCATCTCCCAACATTGGGGATGAGAACCCATGATTTGATCTGCTAGCTTGAATGCCTGGATCATGCCGAGAAGAGAAGGTGAAGAAAAGACTGTCGGAATCGATCGAAGGAGGATTTCAGAGTCCATCCCCGCCTTTATTGAGAAGTTAGAAGGAAGAGATAGAAAGGTGGGGCATCCATCGTGAAGGGAATGAACTCTTCATCCACGTAGCGGAAGCATTGGGAACCGTTTTGATTTTATTATGAATTAAAACAAAGCAATAAATAGAAGAGTAACAACTCTACCTTTATAGAAACCCTAGCTTGCAAGACTCGAGTATTCCAACCATGCAGAAGTTCTTCAACATTTCACAAGATCTTCCTTACTATGACTCGAACACAAGGTGAAGGCTTGTGGGAGCCTCTTGAAAGAAAATCTCAAAGGGATTGGAGAAAAAGTTTCGAGAATTCTCTGAAGATATAATTTCATTCTCCCGATAAGAAGTGGAAGAGATTGATGTATCTTTGGCTCAACCCAAGAGTCCTATTTATAGGGACTCTAGGAGAATATTTGCAAAATAATATATTTGCATATTTAATATATTAAGATATTATACCTTTACAAATCATATTTAGATATTATAAGATATCTTAATATATATTTAACTAATTTGAATCTCATTCAAATTTGAAATATATTTTTATTTATTGTATCAAAATACATTAATTAATTTAATATTTAATTGTATCACATATAATAAATATTTTTTTAATATATCTAATATATTAAATATTAATTTGAACCCTTCTTTTTTTTCTATTTATATTTAACCTACTTCAAATTAAATATATTTTCTCTATTTATTTAATATATCTAATATATTAAATATTAATTTAACATTTCAAATTAAATTTATTTTCTCCTTTATATTTAATATATCTAATATATTAAATATCAATTTGAACCCTCTGAATTTTCTTTCAAATAAATTGAATCCTTTAGCGTTACTACGAGCTAGCAAAAGGATCTATAGATTATAAGCTCCAATGATACAAAATTAATTAATTAATCAATTTCCATTCATTTAACTCTAGGTCACTCCACTATAGACCTAGAGTTGCACTCTTATGCAATGTAGGACAAGTTATGTCCATTGATATAATCATTACAAGTAAGTCGATCCTTCACGAGTTGTTCATAATTACGGTTGGGTCAAAAGTTCGTTTTATCCTTGTAATTACATCTTTCACATTAAGTACCACTGATTCTCTAATGAACAATTTGTTTATGATCCAATCATAAACCAAGTCCCTCTCGGGCCAATGAGAGGGTGGGGCTCCATTGTTCAAGTCCCGAAATCAGTACTTAAGAGAACAACTCATCTACTTTCCTTATATGGAAAGAAGTGAATTCCATCTCATGATATTATGTTCCCAACTTCCTATTTGGTCAAGTCCCCAAAATGGTAGACATATTGAATCGGCTAAAAGAGCCATTCTCACCCATGTAAATTAAAGAAAAAGCCCTCACAAGCAGGAGTTCATAACTCACTCAGGATTAAGATCGAGTCACATATGATCATCATGTGAAATATTAATCTTCTTAATTAACGGATTTATAAAAAGAGACTAAATATTTCTTGGTCCAGTCTTATACAAACTCATTGAATAGGATACCCCCACTTACATGTTTCCACATGAACGATTTGGATCAAATCATTTGTAACGATTACAAAGTGGGCCATATCAATAGTGTTACCAGGATAAGACACCCAACCTTATCCATATACTATAGACTCTTTAGGTTATTACTTGAACACGATCCTCTTGTATGTCAACCACATACTGTTCAAGATTACATTAATAACCTTAGATTTTCATACAATAGATAACAATTAAATTACAAATAAAATAATAAAAATTATTTTAAAAACTACATAATTAATTATGAGGCTTTAGCGCATAAATCCCAACACATCGCAGTTGTGATGACACAGTTGAGTGAATTCGATCCACCACCCGAGGCCAGGCCGATCAAATCGAGACGTTTTTGGGTTCGATCCAGCAAGTAATCCATATGCATTAGTAAAAGCAGAAGCATATACAGAAGCTGATACCAAGAACAGTAGAGAAAGACCCACGCTAATAGAAAAAAAAGCATATCCGCCGATGGATGATAACGAGAGCAGTACCGATACCACCAATAGCATCCCTTTCAGTTCCCTTTACTAGTAAGTGGAGCCATCACCAGGGCCGATGATCCAACCCCATATCGAGATGCCCTTATTATTATGGGCGTGAGCCATAACCGATGTTGGCTAGAAGTAGTCTCCGTTTTCGCTATGGAGCACCCCTTCGACATTTCAAATCGATATTGAGTTCCATATCCTCTAACTGATATTTCAGATGTAGAGACAAATCCAAACCTATTTGATCGAAATCGAGTAGCTATAGCAGATCCATTTAGAGATCGACGCCGTTCCAGGTACACCCAATTTAATAGCAACAGTTGAAGGAATGATGTTGATTTAAGGAATATTTGTGTAATTAAGAGATATTTATGTAATCCCTTCGAATAAGGAAAATATTCCTTAATATATAGAGATTGATTTAAGAGATTTCTTTATATATATTATTACTAGTATCTAGGGATTTAACTCGATTTAATTTGACCTAATATATAGGAAGATTTTTTTAGCCTTTCTCTATTGTAAAAAAAACATGTATCTCTATGAAAATAAACGCAGAATTGAGAACAAGATTGTTTATACTTGCAACATGGTATCAGAGCCTAAAACCAAATCCTAACTCAATCGGTGAAGTCTTCATAGCTGCCGATCATCCATCGTGATCAAATTTCATTTGGAGCCTTCATAGCTGTTGACCTCTCTATGCATTACTGTAAGTCCAATTGAGTATCACAACAACCACCACTTCCAAACCACTGTTTTTTTTCCCTAAAGCTTACCACAATTTTTCTAAAGTTTATCGCAAGTCCTAGGAATAAAGCCGCAAGTTGCAAGTTCGCTGTAATTCCACGGCAAATCCGCAAGTCCACCGCTTTCAATCAATTTTTATATTTTGATAGTAGCGCCCATCACCGCAAGTCTTCAAGTCAGCGAACCCACCAATACTAGTCCATACACATCACTGTAACAAGCCCATCCATCATTACCACTACCGTATTACCTCAGCAAGCCCAACAAGCCTAACAAGCCCATCACCATATAACTTTATCCATCCATTCCCACTACGGCAAAAAATCCCCATTACTGATGTAGTCCATCTCTTAGATTCTTAGTCCCACTACCGCCAATAATTCCATCCATCACAGATTCATAGTTTCACAATTGCCAAAAGTCCATCAAGCCCATCTAAGCCAGCCTTTGTTGGGTTTTATGTCCTAAAACTCATTGTGAACTTTACGATCATTAATCTAAATCCAATAAACTAAGAACACTCTGGCTATAGTATGATTACTTGAACTATATGTAGAGACATAAGAGTGGATCAAGTTCAAGTATATAGTCAAAATGATCTATAGTATAAGGATAAGGCTGAGTACCTATTCTGGGGACACTATGGATGCGACCCACTTTTGTATATGATATAAACAATGTGATCACTAAATTGTACATGTGGAGACATGTGAGTGGGGGCGTCCTATGCAATGAGTATTGCATAAGATTGGACCATGAAGAAAACCACTCTCACTTTATAATGTCGTTTACTGTTGAGACTGATTTTCTTTTCATTCGATAACCTAGGTAACTCGGTTTTAATCCGGAGCTAACCATGAACTCCTGTTTATTCGGAATTATCCTTAGATTTGCATGGGTGAGAGTGGCTCTAGTTCGCCGACTCAATAGGCCTCCCATTTCAGGGGTAAGACTGGGAAAATGGCTGGGGACGTGGGGGTGCAAGACGGAACTCACTCCTACCCACTTTTAGGGATAGAAGTGAGGTAGTTCCCTTAAGCACTGACTCCAGGTCTTGAACAAGGGGCCCCACCCTCTCATTAGCCTGAGAGGGATTCGGTTTACTTGTTGGACTACAAACCAATTGTTCATTAGAGGATCAGTGAGACATAAGGAACAAGAAGTAACTTTAGGGGTAAAACGGTAAATTGACCCAGCTCTAGTTACGAACAACCTGTGTTCATTAGAGGATCATGGTTATATCAAATGGACAGAAATATATCTATAGTGAGGGGAGTGCAACTACTAGGCTATAGTGGAGTGTCCTAGTAGTTAACGAATGTTGGTTAACAAGGTTAATGAGTTTAACCGGTTAATCTTGGATCGTTGGAGCCCATGATCTATAGGTCCATTAGGTCCCTCTGCTAGCTCATATCGGACTAAACCATAGAACAGTGTGACGAGTGAGTTCGAAGTGTTCGAATTCAAATTAGGGAATATGCGCTACATATATACGATATATTTAACCGCATTTTTGTTTTATTTACGAATTAAACAAAAAGAGAGAATCTGAGATATTTAAATAAGATTTAAATGTCTTAATCAATTATGTGTGGGAATTGATTGAGATTGACATTTGAATTAATATTAAATATTAATTAAATAGTTTAATTAATCATTTAATGTTACTTTAATTTGAAATTCATTATTCAAATTAATTGTTGAATTAAAATGAAGAAAGTCAAAATGTTGACCTCATTTAATGGAAAAATTCATGTTAGTGGAATTTTGAGGTGTCAAAATTTAGTTTAACCAAACTTGCATGCTTGCCAAATAAACCCCACAAGTTTGAGTGAAATTTTGAGTGTCAAAATTTGGTTAACTCAAACATGCATGTTTGCCACATAATCCCAAACATTTGAGTGGAATTTTAAGTGTCAAAATTGGGTGATCTCAAATTTGCATGAACATGCAAACATGGCTCTTTAAATAGAGTGATCATGGTACATGGAAGGTCTTCTTCTTCTTGGTGAAAAACCTTTAGAAAAACCTCTCACAAACACTCTCTTCACATATACAAAATCCCTCCCAAGTTTAGTCACTCACCAGATTCCACAATCCCGTTCTAAAGCTGGAGGATAGTGGAGAAGACACTAGTGGTGGTTCGAAACTGGTTCATGAGGAAAAAGGAGTTTGAACTACAAAAGGTTAGTATCTAAACTCATTAAGTTTTAATACTTATGAACATGCTAGTTATTTAATATAATTGATGTTCTAAAAGTGCCTAAGATCCAAATTGCTTCCGCATGTGTTATATTAACACCATCAGCCTTAGCCAGTGATCCATACACAGTCGATCCATACTTAGCAGATATACTTGGGTGACCCAGCCGCATATGCAGTAGCTCCAGATCGATACCCCAACCACGTGATCGAGACCTATACACTCCACCCCTTTGTATGGTTATAGGTCCAGTCCTTGTCGCAGCGCAGTAGTTAGTAGGTAATCAAGACCTGAGATAAAAGAGGCAGCAGATTCATATACTGACCTTAGTGATGGATATCGAGACCTAGATACAGAACGTGACCCATTAGTGAGGTCCATATCGGTAATAGAAAGATCTGCCACAAAAAGCATTCGGAGTAGAAGTCGACCCTTCTCTCGCCATAATAGCACCACCTAGCTTCACAACATCGGTCTCGTAGTAGCACATATCTTAATTTAGTGATTGTTATAGGGATAATGAAACCAATGATAGAGTTGACCTAGCCTAGTGACATCCATCCCTTGTCTCTGACCGGAAGATAGAGACTACTTCATGCACAACTTCAACATCTCCTCGGGTAGGCCTTTTTTTCAAAATCCCCTTCGAAAAACGCATTGGCTTTCACTCGACGTTTGAGGATCCAAACAAGCAAAAAATACACTTTACACGAAAGAAAGGTGGATGTTCAGTGGCGAATAAAGAGAGTGCAAGCTATGCAAAAAGCGAGGAGGTGTTCATGCCTTAAGCTATTCCTTGAGATACTACTCGTCTCGATAGTTCACTCTTTCTTCTTGTAGTTCTACCTTTCTAGAGTAAATGCCCTGTAGAATATCATAAAAAGGCCTTGAATAAGCTTTTCTCGATCAAGATTTTGGTCTCCTTTCTCTTTATATATAACATATACTAGAATATGGTTAGCTCTTTACTAGTTAGATGGGTTAGCTTTATGCACTTGTTCTTCCTCGGAGGAATTAGGTACGACGGGTTCATCTCTTTCTCTAAAGGTCTTTTCAAGTGCACAATCTTACACGACTACAAGTCAAGTCTCAGCAAGGAAGATTTTGGGCCCTAAAGACAAAGGAACGGGCATTTTCAGAGACTAGCCCATTTTCCATTACTCGACGAGGGAAATTCCTCGCACATAATTTAGGGAGCCATTGAAAGGTGACTGAAACACCAAAAATGGCGACTACCCGAACTAATGATAGAGGCAAGAACACTTTTTGGCCAAGTCCCATTAATTGATCATAACGATATCATGGAAATGATGCACGGACCCATATATATAGAAAGAGAAAGAGAAAGAGAATCACCTTGATACTAAACCAGATCTAGCCCGAGATCCTCTTGAAAATGGGAAGATCTAGGATAGGCGGCCAACCTCCTGGAGAGAGCGATGTGCATGGATTAGGTGAGTAGGGATGCAGCTCCGTGGACTGCTCGTTGGGCCTGATAGGTGGTGGTATCACAACCTTCTCAAAGGAATCGTACGTGACACTCTCGCCTCATATGGCTCCGTCCCGGCATCAGGACCTACCCTTTCCTTTGACCAACGGGTCCTCGAACCAACTTGTCCTCCCTTTCTATTCCTCGGTAAGCGCTTCATTGATTGATTCAAGGTAGCTGTAGCTTGCTTCCAAGTCCAAGCGCTAGCAGTAGAAGCTAGTCACTTGAAGCAAACTTCCGGGCCAATTATTAGAATATTAGTAAAGGCGCCTTAGCCTATCTCTCGTATAGGAAGGGGCCTTTTCTTGTTCGTTAGCGCTTTAGTTTGAAATAAGGACGTTTAGGCTTGACTAAGAGTCTCGTTAGGGCGGCTGCTCGTTTAGTATTGCTTTGGCTTCCTCGTCTGTATCTTGCTGGCGCGGGAGCTACCGCAACTAAAAGCAAATGAATGAAGGAAGTGTTAGTTTATTTAATCTTGTATTAACCGTAATTCATTTGTATTTGCTGTTTGTATTTTAAATTATGTGAGTTTTAGTATTTGTGGCTAAGATCAAGGGAAGTTATTAGTAGTTATTAATATGTGGCTAAGATTGTAAGAAGTTAGTTTTTCTTTCTGTCTATATATGTACTTTTTAAAAAGTGGAATAAAAATAAGTAAGTTCATTTTGTTTATTTTCTAAGTATTGTCTCTCTTAGAGAATAACGTTATTGTGCAAAAATCACTTTCTTGTATGTGTGTTTCTGTCATTTGGTATTAGAGCGTGGTTACATGCCAAAGATCATGCCGAGAAATAATAACAACACTAGAGAGAGAGTAGAGTCATCGAAGTCTGCAATAAAGGAAGGTCTGGTATCACTCCAATACCCGACGTTATCGAGAACCAACTGCTCAGCATGGGCTATGAGATGAAGGTCTATTTGCGTGCTCAAGTGGTGTGGGATGCAATCGAATCAACTGAGTCTTTGGATAGTCTTGATGAAAGGAAGGGTCAAATGGCCTTAGCAGCTATCTATCAAGCAATCCCTGAGGAGATGTTGTTTTTGTTAGCAGAGAAAGAGACAGCAAAAGAAGCATGGCAGACGTTAAAAACTATTCATGTCGGTGCTGAACGTGTAAAGGAGGCAAAGATCCAAACTCTGAAGATTGAGTTTGAAATTATGAATATGAAGGAGTCCGAGACTATTGATGATTATACAGCAAGGTTGACAAAAGTTGTTAATAAAATACATACTTTGGGAGACAAGTTTGAAGAGGCGTACTTGGTGAAAAAATTTCTCCGCTCAGTACCTCCTAAGTTTCTTCATATCGCATCGGCAATAGAGCAATTTGCCGATTTAAAGGTGATGACCATGGAGGAAGTCATCGGCCGTCTTAAAGCATACGAGTAACAGATCAGTGGAAACAAAGAGAATGCTGAGCATGTCTTATTGGCTCAAGGAGAATGGAAAGAGAAAAAACGTAGCGACAATGGAAGCCATAGCCGAGGGCGAGGTTGCAGTGGTCGCTGGAGAGGGAGAGGTCATGGACGTGGAAACGACTCGTTTCATCAAGAGAAGAAGGCTGACAAGAGCAAGGTAAGATGCTACAATTGTCAAAGCCTAGGCCACTATTCCTCATAATGTCGGAAGGTGAAGTGTTATAATTGTCAAAAAAATTGGTCATTATGCATCCGACTATAGATCGAAGAAAAGGGAGGATCATTATGCATCCCACTATAGATCGAAGAAAAGAAAGAATCAGGCGCACTTAACTGAGATGCAAAGTGATGAGGATAAGCCAGCCTTACTTACAACACAAGTTTGTGAAGTCCGAACTCTCGGTTCACCAGAGTTGACGGAGATGGCTCTTTATGAAGAGAAGGTTGTCCTGGAAGAAATTGAGAAGAAAAGCAACACTTGGTTTCTAGATACGGGAGCCAGCAATCATATGACTGGGTGTCGAAGTTGGTTCTCGGAATTGAACGAGTCAGTAACCGGCACGGTGAAGTTCGGAGATGGATCACTTATAGAGATAAAAGGACGTGGAGATGTGATGCTGCAATGTGAAAATGGAGATTACTGTATCCTCTCCGATGTATATTTCATTCCTAAACTTAAAAGTATCATTTTAAGTTTAGGACAATTGGATGAATAAGGCTGTAAAGTTGAGATCGAACATGGTTTACTTGTATTTTCGCAAAGGCAAAGGAGTTCTTGGCAAAAGTGAAGCGGTCAAGAAATAGGCTATATACAATTAGCCTAAAAACAACGAAGGCCAACATGTCTACTTGGTAAGTTGTCTGAAGATTCTTGGTTGTGGCATGCTAGATATGGGCATTTGAATTTTGAGGCTTTAAGAAACCTGTCTACGAAACAAATGGTGAAAGGAATTCCGCGTGTTGAAAGGATCAAACAAGTTTGTGATAGTTGTGTAATCACTAAACAATGAAGAACACCATTCCCACAACAAGCGAATTTTCGAGCCGTTAGTGTTCTACAATTGGTGCATGGCGATTTGTGTGGTCCAATTACTCCAACAACTCATGGAGGTAATAAATTCTTTTTGCTGTTTGTAGATGATTTTAGTAGATATATGTGGATTGAATTGCTTAAAAATAAATCTGATGCATTCTTGGGATTCAAACATGTAAAGAATAAAATTGAAACTGAATCCGGAAAGAAATTGCAAGCGCTTAGAACTGATAGAGGTGGAGAATTTACAAGTATTGAGTTCAAAGAATATTGTGAGAGTAGTGGGATTAAAAGATATCTAACAACACCCTATTCTCCGCAACTAAATGGTGTGGTTGAACGACGAAACCAAACTATTATTGCAATGGTGCGAAGCATATTGAAGTGCAAAAATTTGCCGATGTATTTCTGGGCAGAAGCGGTGAAGACAGCTGTCTACATTCTTAATAGATCCCCAATGAAGAGTGTAATTGAAGCAACTCCTTATGAGGTAGGATGGGCTGTCAAGAACGTAGAGGAGGTAGGATGGGCAGTTGGTCAGATCTAGTATGGATTGTACATGGACGGTAGTTGGAGTCGGCGGCTCTCTTAGGGTTCCTTCATCTGGGATCCCTGGGGAAGAGGATCAAGTTGGCCCTTGCGAACAGCTTGATGCACTATCTCCCTTCAACCCTTTGAGCGAAATGCGGCAAAAGGAAGGAAAATCCATGGACCGACCCCATCGTCTCCACTCCGTAGGAACTACGAGATCACCCCAAGGACACCTTCAGTATCCAGGGGTCGCAGACTGACCATAGAACCCTGTTCAATAAGTGGAACGCATTAGCTGTCCGCTATCCGGTTGGGCAGTAAAGGTCGGAGAAGGGCAATCACTCATTCTTAAAACCAGCATTCTTAAGACCAAAGAGGCGGGCGGAAAAGAGGGGAAAGCTCTCCTTTCCTGGTTCTCCTGTAGCTGGATTCTCCGGAACCACAAGAATCCTTAGTTAGAATGGGATTCCAACTCAGTACCTTTTGAGATTTTGAGAAGAGTTGTTAGATCCCCAACGAAGAGTGTAATTGAAGCAACTCCTTATGAGAAATGGAGAGGAAGAAAGCTTAATGTAGAGCATTTTAGATTGTTCGGAAGCCTAGCGTATGCAAGAAATACAACACCAAATTTAACAAAATTACAAGACCGAAGTGTACCAATGATTTTCGTGGGATATGAAGCAGGTTCAAAAGCTTATCGTTTGTATGATCCTAAAGCAAAAAATACTTCATATCAGTCGAGACGTCAAGTTTCTAGAATTAGAAGAATATAAATGGGATGTGAACCAATTGGAAGAAAATAAGAAGGAAGGTGGTAAATTCGCTGTTCATTATGATCCACAGGTCAATGTGAATGACGAGGACATTTTAGAAGAGCGGGGAGAATCAACAGGGACTCTATTGGGAGATGATTCATCACCAGCAAATGATTTATCACCAAGAGACAATTCATCACCAAGAGACGATTCATACATCTCATCAAGTCCAAGAAAATTTCGACAGTTAAGAGAAATTTACTCTGATTCTATTGAGTTGGATGAAGAAGTTGGGATGTGTTTTCTTTCACTTGAGGAGCCAAATTCATATATGGAAGCAAGAGATAATGAGAAATGGCAGCAAGCAATGCTAGAAGAGTTGTGAGTTATTGAAAAAATGGCACGTGGGAGTTCGCAAAACTACCAAATGGACATCGAGCAATCGGGTTGAAATGGGTATATAAGTTGAAGAGAAATCCGGATGGGGAGATCGTGAGATATAAAGCCCGTTTAGTCGTAAAGGGTTTTGTCTAGAAATATGGAGTGGATTTTGATGAGGTATTTGCACCTGTTGCAAGGCTTGAAACCGTGCGAGTCTTGATTGCTATAGCAGCACAGGAGAGTTGGGAGATTCATCATATGGATGTCAAGTCAGCATTTCTTAATGGTGAGTTGAAGGAAGAGGTTTATGTAGAACTACCAGAAGGATTTGCTGAGGAAGGTCGAGAAGGGAATGTTTTACGACTCAGGAAAGCATTGTATGGCTTACGTCAAGCACCTCGTGCCTGGAATGCAAAATTGGATAATTGCTTAAAGTCTCTTGGATTTCAAAAGTGTCCTTTAGAGCATGCTGTGTATACACGTTGGAAGGAAAATAAAATTCAGATAGTTGGAGTTTATGTTGATGATTTAATTATTGTCGGGTCAAGCAAGGATGATATTTTAACCTTCAAGCAACAAATGAAGAAGTTGTTTGAAATGAGTGACTTAGGATTGTTGTCTTATTATTTGGGAATAGAAGTTAAACAAGATGTTGATGGAATCAGGTTATCTCAGTCGAGTTATGCGGCAAAGCTTTTGGCAAAACTATGAATGATGGATTGTAATCCGTGTCATGTTCCTATGGAGCCGAAAACAAAACTAAGCAAAGTGAGTAATTGTACATCTGTTGATTCCACTCTTTGTAAGAGTATTCTCGGAAGTCTTTGTTCTTAGTGAACACACGACATGACTTATCATATTCCGTTGGAGTTATGAGTCGTTATATGGAAGCTCTGACTATGGTTCATATGGCAGCTGTGAAGCAGATACTCAGGTACATGAAAGGAACTATTGATATTGGATGTCATTATGTGAAGGCAAAGCAAGTAGAAAATCGCTTAATCGGATATAGTGATAGTGATCTTGCTGGAGATATAGATGATCGAAAGAGCACTACGGGGACATTGTTTTTCTTATATGGCAATCCAATTACATGGACTTCAAAGAAACAAAAAATGGTGGCACTTTTGTCCTGTGAAGCGGAGTATATTGCGGCGACGTCAGCTTCTTGTCAAGGAATATGGTGAGGACGTTTACTGAAGGAATTGCATGGGAAGGAAGTAAATCCAGTTCGTTTAAATATCGATAACAAGTTTGCTATAGCATTAGCAAAAAATCCAGTTCATCATGATCGCAGCAAACATATAGACATGAGGTTCCATTTCATTCGTGAATGTGTGCAAAAAGGAGAGATTGAAGTGGATCATGTAAAAACTGAGGATCAATTGGCTGATATACTTACGAAGCCATTAGGACGACAAAAATTTGTGGAGCTTCGAGAAAGAATTGGTTTGAAGAATGTAAGAATGTGAAGATCAAAATACAAGATTAAGGGGATGATTTGTTAGTTTATTTAATCTTGTATTAACCGAAATTCATTTGTATTTTAAATTATGTTAGTTTATTTGTGGCTAAGATCAAGGGAAGTTATTAGCAGTTATTAACGTGTGGCTAAGATTGTAAGAAGTTAGTTTTTCTTTCTGTCTATATATGTACTTTGTAACAAGTTGAATAAAAATAAGTAAGTTCGTTTTGTTTATTTTCTAAGTATTGTCTCTCTTAGAGAATAACGTTATTGTGCAAAAATTACTTTCTTGTATGTGTGTTTCTGTCATTTGGTATTAGAGCGTGGTTACATGCCAAAGATCATGCCGAGAAATACAATGACAACTTCTGGGCAGTCATGCCCGATCGTGAAACTATCTAATGAACGTCCAATGGCGCCTTGCTCCGACCTGAGCTATGCAACAACGAGATCCCCCTTGATCTTTGCTGGATGTGCTTGATGGTCCCCTATAATACGCTCACTTTGGGACGGACTACTCCAACTGTTCCAAGAGTTTCCGCTAGTTGAACCCCGTCCAGTAGACTCCCTGTTTTGCTCATCCCCTTCGTCATCTCTTTTATCGGGATACTATTACCTAGGTTCGTAAAGTTTGAGTGGATGGCGGAGCGTAGGTGGCGAGCAGTTATATGGATACGGTGCTTTACTCGTAGATGCTTCTCCAGCTCTCGCAAGAATTTTATGGGAGTTATCCCCGGAGGGACTTCCCGAATGATGGTACCAGGGAATTCTATCGTACTCCGTGCAACTATTGTTGTTATTCCTGCAAATTCTACCTAAAGGTTCAGGCCAAATTGTAGGAAGTAGGCGATACGTTTTTGTATTTCTATGAGAAGCTCTACGACACCCATGATCCCAGTAGTAAGTCGTCGGCATATCACGCGTAACAAATCCTTCTTAAGTAATGAGTTTTTAAGGAGGCCAGCTTACGGGCCAAACGTCTCTCTGACCTGATAACTAGTCTCGCCTTCTTGCCTAGCTCTATCAGCAGGCCTTTTCTTTTGCAATACTTAAAAGGTCTCTCATGGCCAATTTCTTATTACAGTGTTCTCGACCATAGAACTTGGCCTGAGGGGTCAACCCAGTGGCTTCTATGAGGAAGGCGGCGCAAAGGAGGCTTGAGGGCTTGTTAAGGAATGCGGCAAGGGCCGGGAGTAAATCGAAAGGCATTTTCTGGTCCCCCCTGAGCGGGTGGTGCTTGTGTGTGGGGTGTGCCACGACGAAACAAGGGAATGAAGGGCCGCTTTGCGTTGGAAGCTCTTTACCCTCCCCATAATGAGGGCTCTGTAGTCTTGGGGAGCGTTGAAGCCTGCTTCTTCTCCAGAGTTTGATTGGTCATCAATACGACCTATCCTTAATAGAACTGATCTAATTCTCTGAACAATCAGAATTTCGTACTTCTATCGGATCCTCCTTATCTCCTGATCGAGCTTGTGTAGGTAGATGTTGCGTGGTAGGGCTAATAGTAGTACACCGTGTGGTACGGAGTAGTAAGGGCCTTTCTCACCTCCTATGAGTTGTCCGACGGAAAAGACTTTCTAAATGGAGTAAAAGAACTTGGTATCGTCGATCTCTTCCTTCAGGATTGAGATGAGTCGATGTCGGTCGATGGTATGAAAACACTTCCTGATGTCGAATTCCAAAAACCAGCAAGAGGTGCCCCACTCATCTTTGATCCGTCTTAGGGTCGAGTGGCGGCCTTTCCCCGAGTGGAAGTGCGATGTGTCTGGAAACTTGGGATCGTAAATGGATTCGAGTACCATTCTGATCACCTCTTTCATGATCTTTTCTATAGGCCGAACTAGTGTGAGCGGTCTAAACTTTGACCCTGATTTCTTTCTTTCTTCATATTGTAAAGGGGAGCAAAGCCCCTTTTTGCTTCCTCTATTGATAGATCAAGGACCATCCTACTGTCATTTCAGTGACTTATAGAGCTTCCCTCAGCTCAGTCTTTTTGGTTCTTGAGAATGGTCGCCACCTCCCAGGACCAGAATGATTATCCCTGCTCGATAGGTCTACATCCATCCCTAAATGTCGTTAAGTACTATTCACTTTCCCGCCATTCTTGTAACCGTCTGTAATCCACGCAGGTGTGTCTGCACCCCCTTGAGTGGACGAGAAAGAAGGGAGATTTCTTGGAGCAACCCCCTAGATTCTAGACCTAGGAGTCAACTTTCCCGTATGAGCATTTGATACATGTATTAGTCCGTGGAAGAGTGAAAGGGTAACCACTACTGAGGATCTCCCCCCTAATCCTAGATAGGTCGTCTGAGGGTTCGCCGCAGTTCATTGCTATGCTTACACACTAGGCTATCCTTCTCCGAAAGCTCTGAGGTACCACCTACCACTAGTCTTCGGCTGGAGGGGTTTATTTCACAAAAACGCCGAGACGCAGGCCCCTAAAGAAGGAAGCCCAACAAGTCTCAGATGCAAAGCCCTGCACCTCATTAAGATCATATTGGCGTCCTCTCCCAAAAAAGAAAAAAAAAAAAGAAGGCAGACCCCATTGAATATGAGAGTGAGGTACAACAACACCATTTCTGTCCACCGCCCTTCTCACAAAGCTGTACGTAGACGTTACCGCTCATACAGCTCCTAGCCAACAAGCAGTTAGCTTTACTTTACAAATAATGGAAGTGAAAATGAATCAACATCAAATAGAAGAATTCATTTTTTCTTTTCAGCAAGCGTCATGTCAGATCCGGGGCATCCTTTTCACAAAAACCTATGGATCCCCCCTCCTATCAGCACCTTGTGATGTTTTCAAAGATCATTACAAGCCCTCTCCCTATTGGTAAACCAGCTTCGTTCCTCTCCCTATTGGTCGATAATCTTTTCTTTCCTCTCCATCAATGTTTTTGTAGATTTAGAAAATTATATGGTGGATCAGGACGAGAATGAATTCGGGAGTCCATGACATACTCATCCTGGAGCTTCTAGGAAGAGTTTATATATATATCTCGAGAGGTGAGGAGAGGGAGGAAGTAGCTCGACTTAAAGAGGAGAGGGTAACCCCCTTCTTGACCGATTTCTCGGAATCAGGGAAGATCTCTCATCTGATGACCTTGAGCAAGAAGAAGTTGCTCTCGATGTGAGATCCGCGGAAAAAGAAAGAAAAGGAATTGGATGCCCTAGAGCAGCAACCCTCGGATAAGCCTTAAAAAAAACACACACACCTCTTTGTAACTAAAGCTAGACACAAACAAAAGAAAGAAGAAAAGGGCCATGATGATGATCCTATCTTCGTTTTCGCCCAGATGATGCGCTCCTAGCTCGCGGAGCTACATATTAGAAAAAGAAAAAGAATCTCTGTATTACTTTGATTAGAGAATCCTTGGTTTGACCGACGGACTACGTGGAAAATATGAGATCTAGGCAAGCCGCTACATCTTTTCCCCTTGCCCTTGAACGATTGAAGAACTACTAAGATTCTCTTAGATAACGGTCACATCTATGGTCAATCAATAGGTCTGCGGATTTATTCTTCTATACGATAAATCGCCATCTCGTAGTACCACCATGACACCAATTCTCATTCTTTTTCCGAGCCCCCTCTTCCGGCCGTGACTTCGACTTTGAGTATGATGAATCAGTGGAAAGATCTTTATAGAAGTTCCCTGTCCGATCCAACCAAAGAGTTAGTATCTAAAAAATCATATATATATAAAGGGGTAGAACTGTGAGTTTTTTCAGAAAAGACTTGATGCCCCCTTATCCGAATCCCGCGAGTGACTAAGCGCGAGACGAGCCATAATATAAGGGGCAAATCGACTACAACTCATCTATAAAGAATTCTTTTTTTGGTATATTTGCATCAGGCTTTTATCGTACTAGTAAGAAGGTGTTCCCAAAAGGGGACGAATTCTATCTAAGATCTTGTGTGCTGGCTTAGTAGCGCGTAAACAAAACACGTAGCCTAAGCGGAACTCAATATTCAACCAACCTATGGTCGATCCATTTATTCTTTCAACTTACTATCAATCAACCATGCCTTAGGTTCTCATTGCGGGAGATGTTGGAATGTGCCCTGTGAATGCGCGTACAAGTAGGGTCATTATTCACCTACTACTAAGTTAGGGCGGAGAGTGGATGTTAGATTATATGAGTCGGGTATGCTGGACTTGGGTTCTGTAAAAATATCTACGAATTCTTCTTTGCAAGAGATATCCTTGGGTGGTTTAGTGATGTCTCCGACAGCCTTGCTGGGATCTCCAGATCGAATAATTAGTTTACAAGATGCTCTTAGGGGTCTTCTTTTCTCGGATTTCGGCTTTTGACTTTGATAAAAGTCTTTGACCTACTCTCTGAGAAGAGATGCGTGCTTTATACAGGTAGTGAGGTCACGTATACTCAAGGGATGCCTGTTTTTTTTGGAGTAATGCTCTATCCACTCCAATTCCATTGCGCATACAAATCAATCGACGATCTAAGTCGTTGTTTAGTAAACTATTATACTTCTCGCATGCAGTGTCTGAGTCTTTCCCATTTAAGGAATATGGAGGAGGTATGTGTCCTCTCGCTTGCCTTTGTTAGAAAACACTCATACAACTAAGAGAAGAACCAACTTACTCATCTTATTCAACTTGTTACGTAGTACATATATAGACAGAATTGCCACACATTAATAACTGCCAATAACTTCCCTTAACCGCTAATAACTTCCCCTAATAACTTCCCTTAACCGCTAAACTTCCCTTAACTGCTAAACTTCCCTTAACTGACAAAATTTGAAATACAAACAGTAAATACAAATGAATTACGGTTAATACAAGATTAAATAAACTAACAAATCATCCCCTTAATCTTGTATTTCGATCTTCACATTCTTACATTTTTCAATCCAATTCTTTCAGTAAACGTCCTAACCATATTCCTTGACAAGCAGCTGACGTCGCCACAATATACTCCGCTTCACAGGATGAAAGTGCCACCATCTTTTGTTTCTTTGAAGTCCATGTAATTGGATTCCCATGCAATTGTTTCTTTCTGCTTGCTTTGCCTTCACACAATGACATCCAATATCAATAGTTCCTTTCACCAGTTTGATTACTTGTTCAACGCTGCCGCTACCGCCATTATCGCCGCCTTCCTTCTTCTCTATCTTTGTTTCAATGGGAAACTGCTTTTCATCGACAGTTTTAATTACCTGTTCTACTTGTCCAGCCAATGGCTTTTCCTCAACAGGTTTAATTACCTGTTCTACTTGTTCGGCTAACTGCTGTTCCACGACAGGTTTAGTTCCCTGTGCTACTTCAATTGCACTACCGGAAACAATGGCCTCCTTCTCCTTCTCCTTCTCCTTCTCTACTTTCGTTTCTTCGGCGACCTATTTTTCAATAGCACCGCCATTGTTTCAGTCCTCCTTCTCCTTCTTCTTGCCGTCACAGGTGACCTCCTTCTCTTTTATCTCCTCTGCTTTCGCTACCTCCGTTGCCACATTCTGGACCTCCGCCACAATGCCATTGCTCTTCTCCTCGGATTCAAACTTCACAGCGCTAACGATTTTCTTGCCATCAATCATCTTCTCTGTTTTTTTCACAGACGCAGCCTTCACATCTCCACGTCCTTTTATACAAGTGATCCATCTCCGAACTTCACAGTGCCGGTCACTGACTCGTTCAATTTCGAGAACCAACTTCGACAACAAGTCATATGATTGTTGGCTCCCGTATCTAGGAACCAAGTGTTGTTTTTCTTCCAGGACAACCTTCTCTTCATTAAGAGCCATCTCTGTCAACTCTGGTGAACCGAGAGTTCGGACTTCACAAACTTGTGTTGTAAGTAAGGCTGGCTCATCCTCATCACTTTGCGTCTCAGCCAAGTGCACCTGATCCTCCCATTTCTTCGATCTACAGTCGGATGCATAATGGCCAATCTTTTGACATTTATAACACTTCACCTTACGACATTCTGAGGCATAGTTGCCAAGGCCTTGACAATTTTAGCATCTTACCTTGCTCTTGTCAGCCTTCTTCTCTTAATGAAACGAGTCGTTTCCACGTCCATGACCTCTCCCTCTCCAGCGACCATTGCGACCTCGCCCTCAGCTATGGCCTCCATTGTCGCTACGTTCTTTTGCTTTCCATTCTCCTTGAGTCAATAAGACATGCTCAGCATTCTCTTTGTTGCCACCGATCCGTTCCTCGTATGCTTTAAGACGCCCGATGACTTCCTCCATGGTCATCACCTTTAAATTGACAAATTGCTCTATTGCCGATGCGATATGAAGAAACTTAGAAGGTACTGAGCGGAGAAATTTTTTCACCAAGTATGCCTCTTCAAACTTGTCTCCAAAAGTACGTATTTTATTAACAACTCCTATCAACCTTGCGGCATAATCATCAATAGTCTCGGACTCCTTCATATTCATAATTTCGAACTCAGTCTTCAGAGTTTGGATCTTTGCCTCCTTTACACGTTCAGCACCGACATGAATAGTTTTTAACGTCTGCCATGCTTTCTTTGCTGTCTCTTTCTCTGCTAACAAAAACAACATCTCCTCAGGGATTGCTTGATAGATAGCTGCTAAGGCCATTTGATCCTTCCTTTCATCAAGACTATCCAGAGACTCAATTGATTCGATTGTGTCCCACACCCCTTGAGCACGCAAATAGACCTTCATCTTCATAGCCCATTATGAGTAGTTGGTTCTCGATAACGTCGGGTATTGGAGTGATACCAGACCTTCCTTGTTGCAGACTTCGACGGCATGATCTTTGGCATGTAACCACGCTCTAATACCAAATGTCAGAAAACACTCATACAACTAAGAGAAGAACCAACTTACTCATCTTATTCAACTTGTTACACAATACATATATAGACAGCATGACCACACATTAATAACTGCCAATAACTTCCCTTAACTGCTGATAACTTCCCCTAATAACTTCCCTTAACCGCTAAACTTCCCTTAACTGACATAATTTGAAATACAAACAGTAAATACAAATGAATTACGATTAATACAATATTAAATAAACTAACAACCTTGACCAATCACAGATCAGCCCGACTAACAGTCGCTTTGATCCGTTAGACATCAGCTCAAAAGTACCCTTTCCATTATTATGATAGCGGTGGACGGTAGGGCTAAAACGGGCATAATTGCTGGAATAGCTAAAAGTGGGCCGAATCTCTTCCATAAAGATATATATGGATATTCGGCCTTTAATGAGATAGTCGATGTTTGTTACTCAAGTTGGCAAAAAACAAGACTAAGGTCGATAGGGGCATTACTGGTAATTACTAAGGTGCTTTCTTCAGTATTAACCATCGGCTAGCGCTCATCTCCAGCTCTATTTCTAGCCTTTCATTTCATATACCATTCCCGTATGTCATACCTCTTATTCTTTCTTGCTATACGTCTAAGCCTTCTTCCATCGGTAGTTGGAAGCAGAACTAAGACTTGATGTAACTAAAGGAAAGAAAGGGGATATAGATACGATAGGAGGCAACAATTAAACAGTTAAGCGAAGGCTCTCTCTCTCTTGTGTAAGGGTTTTGTGTAAAGCCTTTCCGCCCATTATTTATCTTCATTCTAAGTAAGCAGGTCGAAAGTTGTTGAGGTGATAGCAATAATAAGCGGGGAAGTTGAAGCAAGAGGGCTTCAAAGAACTTTTGTATAATCAAACTTTCATTTCATTGGTCTCTAAGGCAAAGTCTCGCTTAATCGTTCATTTCTCTTTTCTTCTTTCTTCAACCGGTCATATATGATCTGTAGCTGGTAGCGACATGAGAAAAAGGTACGGAATGGTTTTCTTTGCTAAATTGTGAGTTTCATGGGGTCGGATGGGTCAAGTACGGCCTCTAAAAACATGTGAGTTTCACCATTTTTAGTAGTCTCTCTCCTTCCCGGCCTACTATCGTCAATGGTCCGCTTCCTTTAATGAGAGTTGGTGTTTCGATCCAAGAAAAATGTCTGTTGTCCTTTACTTGTTTAATGGCATTTGTTTGAGGGCATCTAGAATTGTCTCTTTCGATATTCACTCTTGTAAACGGTCGCAAAGGCTCATTTGTCTACGACCCTTCTTTTATTCATTCAATATCTCAGTTATCTTTTTAGCGAATATCTCCCATGCTTGGTTAATCGATTGAAGTACAGGTGCTTCGGTTAGCATGCATGACTATGTGCTATTGAGGTGCTAAAGAAATAGAAGCTTTTTATGCTAAAATTACATCAGCAGGATCAAGAAGTCCTCAATCTGTCAATACAATCAATACCGCTTCCCTTCTTTTATTCAAGATAGCTGCTTTGATTTTATTCGCGGGGGGGGGGGGGGGGGGGGGGGGGGGGGGGGGCGAATACCTTGCTTGAAAGATATGCTACTTATCGCTCTTCTATCTGTCATCTGCCAACAGGTATCGGTCGCATCTGGTCAATCAGTACACAAGATATCTGTCTGTAAATAAATCGAGATCTTTTTCGTTATGAGTAGTAAGTATTGCTTATTAGAAACGAACTGAAAGACTATATCTGGGCTAGCTCGACTTCACCCCTACCAAGGCCTAAGCCCTTGGGGAGGAGGTGAGCGTTAATACAGTTTCACACTATTCAATAAAAAAGAGTCTTAGCAATAAGGAGACTGTATAAAAATTATACAACAAGAAATAAGCAGAAATAAGTGCATAACGGTCAAAATGAGAATGAAATTGATAAGAATTGTTTTTGAATTAAGACTGAATGTGATAAGAGAAATCGCCTCCTCATTTTTTGGCATTACAGATGAATAGTTATAAAAAAGTATATTAAAGGAAACACAACTTCTTTGATGAGGTTTGTTGAAAGGTGGAATTCCACGGATATAAAAAATTGAAGACTGGTCTTGGTTAACAAGCTTCAACCATGTCTGATACCAACTGCAACAAAGACCCCATACTAACAACCATTTGAAGTAATGTTTGTGGCCTCTCCTGAGCAAGTCTTAGTTAAATTGGGTTGGGTCATATACAGTGCATCATCAAGACTGCGACGATCTCCACCGAGATTCAATATTTCTTCAGATTCATAAGTAAAACAGGTCAAATGCCCACTCTTGGTTTACTCACCGGTAACACAGAGTGGTGCTTCACCTCTAATCATCCTTCCAACTTCCTTCATCGACACTCACTTTTTTTGTCTGATGCACACAAGAAATTCCCATCATCAGTATCCTTTCCATTTCCACCCCTTCAAACTTCCCCATCAACCAATCACCTCAATTAGTTTCCCCTTTTTTCATAGGTCCCAGACCCAGACCCAGTCAACAACAATAATTCCATTATAATCAAGAGGCCTTCTCCCTATTGCCACCTCTAACACTACCACACCAAAGCTGTAAACATCTGTCTTCTCAGTGCCACCTCTAACACTACCACACCAAAGCTGTAAACATCTATCTTCTCAGTGGGAATACCCGAATAAAGATACTCAGGTGCAAGATATCCCATTGTTCCTGCCGGTATAGTAGCTTCTCTTGTATTCGAACAGCGTTCCTAAACTTCTGCCAAACCCAAATCCCCAAGCTTAGCATTGAACTCCACATCAAGCAATCTATTGCAAGTCTGAACATTTCTTTGAATTATTTTGCCTTTCACATTCTTCATTCAGACAAGTCAGAGCGGAAGCAACCCCCAAAATGATATTCAATCTTTGCTTCCATGACAGGACTCTCGTCGAATTGGAGTTTCTGTGGGGTATATTCCAGGGCTAACTCTGTATCTTCACAGCACCATCCTTGAAGTTGAACCAAGTCCTTGTGCCGTAAACAACCTAGCATTGTTTCAAACTCTGTGGTGAAAGGATTGCGCACGCAATCCATTCCATTGGCCCTCTCAAACCTTTTAATAGCCACTTCTCCACCAGATGGAAGAAACCCCTTCTAGTCGCTGATGCCCCTGAACTAACAATTCTGTTTCGATCGAACCCCCTTTTTCTATTAAGTCGGAGGTCTTCGTAAACATGTTAAAGGGCTAATCTTATCCCCGCAAGTGACATGAGGGTACTCTACTCGTTTGAACTCTACATGTGAGGCCTTCTCTCTTTCTTCTGACCATCAGTCTTTTCTTCCTTATCAGGAAGAGATAGTAGCAAGAATTTCAAATATGAAGAAGAAGAATGCAGCTAAACCTCCCAATCCAAGAGCCATATCTACTGCCTTTTTTCTTCTTTCATGAGGATCAAAGGGAAAGGGGTAATAATTGATGCTTTCATCCTTAGAATAGCACAAAAAAGGGTCTCCTTCTTGGTATCCATGGAATCACCGAGAGAAGAAACCCAAAGGTCTTGAATTGCCACCAATCAACAATGTGAACTGTTGAGCCCTATCTGTTAGAGGCAGAGAAACCAAAATGCATTCAATCTTTTAATTGCTTGGAGAGGTAAATTGGGGAAGAAGAGGACTTGGAGGCCTAATCGGCGAGTACTTGATTCAAATCGTTATCTGTCTACCACTGGTCAAATAAATGCCTGTTGACTTCTGACAATCACGAGGAAATCGTCGATGGAATAAAAACGACCGAAGGAAATTTGTTGAAAGAAAAAAAAATAACGGAACAATAATAGAGAGAGAAAGTATGCGCTGAAGACCCGATGCTGTTTGTCATTCAATTAGCATATTTAAATAACAACATATCCTAAAAATAGAAAAGAAAATGACAACTAAATTAATGCCCTCCCTCTCGACGTGTCTATTCCACTCAGAGATTACTTTAACAACAAAATAGAAAGGTTTATCTAACAATCTCCTCCTAAAGCCCTATCGTATATCTACTTACTGTTTAAACTCCAATCTTCGAGCTCGCTTGTTGCCAGTCCAGGTTGTTCACCTCCTCCTAGTAGGTTTTCAATCTTCTAGTACCTGGCCACTAGACCATCATCGTGATCGGCATCCAGCGTCGAATTCGCAGTATGAGGTGTTGCGAACGTCACTGAATAAGGGGGTGTAGCCAGAGTTGTGGTCGGGGTTGGCGTAGGCGTGCCCGGCGCAGCTGCTGGCGGCGGTGACGGTTCCTGATGCTGTGCTCCTTCTTCTCCTGGCTCGTTGACGAGGTACTCCACCGTGAATTGATTTGGGTTTTGGTCTACCTCGGTCACATCATTCCACTACGAAGGTGGTCTTGTCAAAGATGACGTCGTGCGACACGTGAGATCATCCCTCTGCAGGATCATAAAATTTTTAGGCCTTGCTTCCGGGATCGTAGCTGATGAAGATGACCTTCAACCCTCTAGGATCGAGCTTGGTGAGGTGGGGACGTGCGTCCTTCATGTATCTGACATAGCCAAAGACTCGGAGATGACGTACCACTGACTTCTTGTTGTACCAAGCCACGTGTGGCGTCTTCCCATCGAGGCTTCGTGTTGTCGACCGATTGAGGAGGTAGACGACCGTCATTACCGCCTCTCCCCAGAACCTCCCGGGCATCCTGGCCGTCATCAACAATGACCTTGCTGTCCCGACGATGGTCTGATTTTGGCGCTCCACCACCCCGTTCTGCTGCTGGGAGTAGGGCGTCGTTAGGTGCTGTTGTATGCCAAGCTTGTCGCAATACTTACCGAAGCTCGTCGTGGTGAATTCTTCTCCTTAGTCTGTGTGCAACACTCGTATCTTCTTCCTGCATTCGGCCTCTGCTCACGCTTGAATGTACTTAATCGCCTCTGCCGCCTCACTTTTCGCTTGTAGCAAGATTAGCCACATGAAGCGGCTTTTGTCATTGATCAGCAGAAGGAAGAGGGTCTTGCCGCCTGGGGTCATCGACTTGATGGGTCTGCAGATATCACCGTGCTTGAGCTCCAATGGCTCACCGGTGCGGTAGGATCCCTTTGATGGAAAGGGGGTGCGCCTCTGCGCCTTTTATTGCCGGCAAACTGTGCACCATCTCCTCCTTGTGTAATTTTTGTAGGGTAGGAAAGTGTAGGTGCCCATACCTTACGTGCCACCTCCAAGATACTTCTTCGATCCTGGCCGAGAGGCTGACTGGTTGTTATATCTCCAACTCCAGGATGTAAAGGGGGTTTGCCTTTACATCCTCGGATTGGGCCACATGGACTTTTTCCTTGAGCTTGCTCCAACAATTCTTGCTCAGGTGGCTTTTTTTTCCGCAGTTCAAGCACTGGATCGGCCCGCCATTAGTCGACTTCTTCTTTTGATCCCCTTCTTTCCCGCACGTGTGCTTGCGAGATTTCCATGGCTTTTTACCGCCTTTGCGGCTAGAGGACCCGTTGCTCTCACCGGTGTTGTCGCAGAGTTTTAGGCGTGCAAGCCATTCCTCCTTAGTGAGGAGTAGAGGTCACCTCTTCCACCGTTAGGTCGTTCACATCAAGTAATATCTTGATTGAAATCGCAACTTGCTCGAGGTGATCTAGGGTGACCTGTAGCATCTTCTTCACGATTTCTATCTCACTGATTCTCCCACCGAGAGTGGTGATGCTATTGGCAAGCCCCATGATCCGCATTGAAAAGTCATCCACGGATTTGTCGTCCATAAAGCGGATCTCCAAGAGCTCTTCTGCAGCTGCTCGATGTTGGATTCCTGCACTCGCTGCACACCAACCCGACAGGATTTGATACCCTCCCAGGCCGATTGCGCGGTGCACTTGGTGGAGAGAGATGCCAACATCTCTGGGGTCACAGACTATAATATGGCAGAAAATGCCAGCCGATCCTTCTGGTACTCGATCGTTTCTCTTTCCCCTGGCTCTACGACATGCCACTACCTTAGCGCTTGTAGGTTGACATGCATCAACAAGGCCCACTCATTGTAGTTGGACCTCGTCAGCATCGGGGTACTGTAGAAAGGCAGTCGTCTCCTTGATCACCTGCTCGACGACAACTCAACATCCCTCTTTGTGGCGCATCAACAAGGCCCACTCATTGTAGTTGGACCTCGTCAGTATCGGGTACTGCATGGAGGCAGTCGTCTCCCTGATCACCCGCTCGATGACAACTCGACGTCCGTCTTCACTATGTCGGCCCTCTTAATGGCGGTGATGGAGAAGCCAGCACTTGGCGACAGCGTGGAGGAGTGAGCGAGCCTGCTCGGAATGGACCCCACGATGTGTATATTTTCGCGCTTTGCATTTTCTTCTACTTGAGAACCTGAGACCTGTGTGTTGTTAGGTCGACGTTCTAACCAATTGAGCTATTCAACTTGGTTTTTGATAAAGTTGGCTCCTCCGCAATGATATACCACTGGTTGATTAAACCAGGCTCTGATACCATTTGTTGGCTTTTGACAATCGCGAGGAAATCGTCGATGGAATAAAAACGGCTGAAGGAAATTTGTTGGAAGAAAAAAATAACGGAAAAATAACAGAGAGAGAAAGTATGTGCTAAAGACCCGATGCTGTTTGTCATTCAATTAGCATATATAAATAACAACATATCCTAAAAATAGAAAAGAAAATAGCAACTGAATTAATGCCCTCCCTCTCGACGTGGCTATTCCACTCACTTAATTTGTGACTTAATCTAAGAAATAGGGATCACTTTAACAAAAAAAAAAAAAAAAAAAAAAAACAGGAAAGGTTTAACTAAACAATCGGGATTTATCTAACAATCCCCATTTCAACAACATTAACGGAAGCCAAAGATACTCGCTTATATACCAAGATGATTTCCATTGATGTCAATAAGTGAAGGGTCAAACTGGTATCAAATTCCATAGCGATGAATGAACCTTCTCCATCTAAGGATAGTTCTGGGAGACCCATATATCTGGGAAAGAATCCGCATTAGAGGTGATCAGAAAGGCAATCCCATCTACAGAAGGACACAATGGGGAAGAAAGATTTGAGAAGGAGAAATGGCATGAGAAATATACGATAGAGTTCATCTCGGAATCAAGAAACCGAATAGGGTATACATAAAAAGCTTTGCCCACGCCTGAAGTAGAGGAAGAAAAAGAAGAGAGGGACTGATTGAGTGAGACTAATGACTTTCTTTTTGAAGTAAGCATCACCAAAGAGGGTGACATTCTTTGCAGGCAAGAAATGTGTACAAAGCGTGGGAATACTGAAGATGAAAAAGAGAAAGAAATGGCTCCAGAAGAGTCAAACAGCAAGAGAATGCATTAGAGAGTCACAAATAGGAAAGATCACTGGGTAGAGACTACGAATTAGACAAAGAGAGCTCCTTTGGCTGAGAAATTTGTAGAAGATCAAGAGTCAAGATATTTTATGGCCTCTTTGATTGGGTCAATCTTCTTTCTCTTGGAAGTTTAACAACTTGTTTACATATGGCCTCCTCGTTTTTAGACATTATCACTTTGGAGTTGTTTATCCATGGACACCCCTAGGCTCTGCTCTCGCTTGTTTTCATGTACACGTCTTACCTCTTCCCTACAACCCATGACATACCCTGCTTTCTATGCCATGCTTCCTCCAATACTGGAACAGGGCCTTTCCTTTACTTTAAGCTTAGGCTGACCTGCTTCCGTAGCTGTCCTTCCTTGTTAAAATAACACTCACTAATATGTGAAGTAATCTCACACTTACTAACAATCGAACGCTCCGATACCGCTCTACAAAAATACTACCCGCGTACTTGTGAAGGAGATGTTGAGAGGGGAGAGACAAGGAGACAAGGAGACAAAGTATTCTAAAAAAACCTTTTTCTATTGCACTGTACGTCTTTAACTCTGTATTTCCTTTAGCTCTTTTTCTCTGCTTTTATAATGAAAAGCAAACTAATTTATAAGCTTTCTAAAAACTAAATATTGCCATGAGAATGCCACCCTTCTGTTGGGTTTTATGTCCTAAAACTCATAGTTTGTAAACAAAAAACATATTCTATTTTCAATAAAGTTATTATTGTTGTTTATTCAGTAAAGATTGTTATTGAATAAAGTGAACTTTACGACCATTAATCTAAATCCAATAAATTAAGAACACTCTGGCTATAGTATGATTACTTGAACTATATGTAGAGACATAAGAGTGGATCAAGTTCAAGTATATGGTCAAAATGGTCTATAGTATAAGGATAAGGCTGAGTACCTTATTCTGGGGACACTATGGATGCGACCCACTTTTGTATATGATATAAACAATGTGATCACTAAATTGTACATGTGGAGACATGTGAGTGGGGGCGTCCTATGCAATGAGTATTGCATAAGATTGGACCATGAAGAAAACCACTCTCACTTTATAATGTCGTTTACTGTTGAGACTGATTTTCTTTTCATTCGATAACCTAGGTAACTCGGTTTTAATCCGGAGCTAACCATGAACTCCTGTTTATTCGGAATTATCCTTAGATTTGCATGGGTGAGAGTGGCTCTAGTTCGCCGACTCAATAGGCCTCCCATTTCAGGGGTAAGACTGGGAAAATGGCTGGGGACGTGGGGGTGCAAGACGGAACTCACTCCTACCCACTTTTAGGGATAGAAGTGAGGTAGTTCCCTTAAGCACTGACTCCAGGTCTTGAACAAGGGGCCCCACCCTCTCATTAGCCTGAGAGGGATTCGGTTTACTTGTTGGACTACAAACCAATTGTTCATTAGAGGATCAGTGAGACATAAGGAACAAGAAGTAACTTTAGGGGTAAAACGGTAAATTGACCCAGCTCTAGTTACGAACAACCTGTGTTCATTAGAGGATCATGGTTATATCAAATGGACAGAAATATATCTATAGTGAGGGGAGTGCAACTACTAGGCTATAGTGGAGTGTCCTAGTAGTTAACGAATGTTGGTTAACAAGGTTAATGAGTTTAACCGGTTAATCTTGGATCGTTGGAGCCCATGATCTATAGGTCCATTAGGTCCCTCTGCTAGCTCATATCGGACTAAACCATAGAACAGTGTGACGAGTGAGTTCGAAGTGTTCGAATTCAAATTAGGGAATATGCGCTACATATATACGATATATTTAACCGCATTTTTGTTTTATTTACGAATTAAACAAAAAGAGAGAATCTGAGATATTTAAATAAGATTTAAATGTCTTAATCAATTATGTGTGGGAATTGATTGAGATTGACATTTGAATTAATATTAAATATTAATTAAATAGTTTAATTAATCATTTAATGTTACTTTAATTTGAAATTCATTATTCAAATTAATTGTTGAATTAAAATGAAGATAGTCAAAATGTTGACCTCATTTAATGGAAAAATTCATGTTAGTGGAATTTTGAGGTGTCAAAATTTGGTTTAACCAAACTTGCATGTTTACCAAATAAACCCCACAAGTTTGAGTGGAATTTTGAGTGTCAAAATTTGGTTAACTCAAACATGCATGCTTGCCACATAATCCCAAACATTTGAGTGGAATTTTAAGTGTCAAAATTTGGTGATCTCAAATTTGCATGAACATGCAAACATGACTCTTTAAATAGAGTGATCATGGTACATGGAAGGTCTTCTTCTTGGTGAAAAACCTTGAGAAAAACCTCTCACAAACACTCTCTTCACATATACAAAATCTCTCTCAAGTTTAGTCACTCACCGGATTCCACAATCCTGTTCAAAGGCTGGAGGATAGTAGAGAAGACACTAGTGGTGGTTCGAAACCAGTTCATGAGAAAAAAGAAGTTTGAACTACAAAAGGTTAGTATTCAAACTCATTAAGTTTTAATACTTATGAACATGCTAGTTATTTACTATAATTGATGTTCTAAAAGTGCCTAAGATCCAAATTGCTTCCGCATGTGTTATATTAACACCATTACCTTCTCTAACCCTCGGTCTCTTTTGACTCTGCTTCGAGTTCTAATTCTAGTTCTAAGGGGAAGCGAACGGTCGGGGCGGGGTTGCTAGGCTTGCCGAAGCTGCGAACTAGGTGCCGATAGGCAAAGTTGGTCTTTGGGTTAGGGTGTTGAAAGCAACAAGGTTTTAGATACTGGCCTTCCTATAGTTGAGTGGGATTCCTACAAAGGAAAGATGATGTCTTATTCGTTCAAGTGCCTGGTGAAAGCAGTTTCCTAGTTAAAGGACGGTTTGCAGTGGGGGATGGAGCTACCACTATTCCTAAAATGAATCTTGGCCTTTCATTTTTTCTTTTGGGCCTTTTCCTTGACCGAATTTTAAAACCCACTGAGATTAACCCAAACTTAACTAAAAATAAAAACTACCCTTCATCATTTAAGTTTATTCCAACAAAACTCCCCCATAAACTTAAATGCTATATTCAACGATTCCACCTGCGTCGTTTTCGTTTTCTCGAGCTCAGTTGTGGTTTCTTCAATTTCTTCTCCTTATCCTTTTGCGGCAAACTAAGCTTGTCTTTTTCTGACGAGACTTCATTTGGAGCTTCTCGAGAACAGTCCATTTAAGACGCCAACTCCTTATTTCTCCCGTTCTTAGCCACGCTGGACTTAGACGTCATAGCTTCTTTCAGTTTACTCAATTTCCTTCGCAAGTCCACAACGACATTTTCCATTTCCATTTTTGCTTCTTTCATTTCAGCTTTATCACGAATGATTATCTCAATTGTGTGTCGTAGATTCACTACCTCCTGTTGGACCCGATTCAGGTTCACGTCGAGTGAGTCTCTCTATTGAGTTAGCATTTCTATATATTTCTCCTCCCTCACTAGCTCGTCTACTAGAGCATCAATCTCCATTAACAAGTCATTCTCTTTCTCCACACCTTCAATTTTCTTCACAAGCTTAGAGATTTCCTTCCCATTCTCTTCCTTCTCCTGTTTGAGATAGAAAGAACTCTCACTCAGCTAAGCCACTTCCTTCTCTAACCTTTCAATTTTCATTTCTAAATCTTTCTTTTCTTCTTTCATTTTCTCTTTCATTCTCATCCTCTTTCTTCTTTCTTCCTCAAATTGCTGTTCCCGCCATTGGAGCTCTCTCTCTTCGAGCTCGGGCTCTCTGTTATCTGGTTGTTCATCCTTCTTCGATTTTCTCGTCTCCGCTATCAAGATTTCGACAAATCTGCTGCGTATCACCTCATTTTCAATAGTTTCCACCACTTCACGACTATAGCCATCGTCTTTCGCGCCACCGTGTTTTTTTTAGCTCTTCATTTTGGGCCATCAAGCATTTATTGCGTCATCCAAGGCTAGGTTGATCGTTTCTTCCACCTTTTCCTCGGCTCGATAATCTCTTCCACCTTTTCCTTGTTTCTTCCACCTTTTCTTCTACCTGCCACAATTGTAACATTTGTCGGAGTTACAATTATTCACATAGTGGCCATATTTTTGACATTTATGACACTGGATGTTGGGATAATATCCTTGACCGTGTCCTTGATTGCGTCCTCTTCCACACCAATTTTCTTGGCTTGACTATCTCTTCTCCTTATAATTTTCTTCATTTCTGCTGTCTCGACCACCTTGACTATTCCCGCAACTTCCTCGACCTCTACCTTGAATATTTTGAGTGTAGAATACCTTTTCATCTTTTATTGATGCTTTAGTTTGAAGTGCTTGATCGAGTGTCTCCTCCCTCTTCTTTTTATGTTGCTCGTGTGTCTCGAGAGAACCGGTGAGCTAATCGACCGTGAACTTTGCTAGGTCCTTTGACTCTTCTATCGCACATACAACATTCTCGAAGTTGTCGGTTAGCGACCTCAAGATCTTCTCCACAACCCATGTCTCGGGTAACATTTCTCCGTTTCAATTTAGTTGATTTTCCACAGTCTGTATGCGAGTAATGTAGTTATATATATTTTCTGACTCCTTCATCTTCATGTTCTCCAACTCGCCACGAAGAGTTTGGAACGCACTTGCTTGACTCGATCGGTTCCTTTGAACACATTTTCTAAATGTCCCACGCTTCTTTCGAAGTAGTTGCCCTGACAATCTTCTCAAAGCCCAACTCGTCAACAGCCTAGAACAGCCTTATCCTTTGATCGCAATTCTTTTAACGCTTTATTCTGCACCGCCGTATAACCCGTGGTATCCTTTAGCTCTTTGAAATATTCTTCGACCACCTCCCATGCGTCTTGAGAATTGAGAAGAGCTTTCATTTGGTAAGAAAAGTGTTTCAATACAAAGAGGATATAGGTGTCTAGTTTTAGACAAGGAAAGAAAACATGAAGGACAAAGTGTACTAATTAGTAAGATCGGACTGACGCCCCGGGACACGCTTCCTCTATGACAATCCACATCTTTTAACGCGCCCTCTCTTGACCCAACGCCTCACGTACCTAAAAAAGAATGGTATAGCAAGAATGAGTATAAAATTATACTTAGTAAGCCACCTACTTGTAGGCATTGCATCCTAAACTTAACAAACATCCACGGACTTTCCTTTGGCTCTAGAACATCTGGTTCTAGTTTTAGCTCATTAGGGCTTGCCCCTTGGGACTTTTCCCTTGGGGCTTCTTTGGTTCTTAGTCCTCTCATTTATACCCCTAGAGTTCCTTTTATGCTAACTTGTGTTAGACTAGTGCCCTGCGAGTGGCTACCTCAGCATGGCTATGAGATTACCTGGTGTCTTACCTAGGAAGTGAGCTGCAACCCCCTAGTCCCATGGTAATCCCCCTGTATTTGGGAGGGCTACCTCATCCATGCTCAACGGCTATCAATGGTAATCCCCCTAGTCCCATCCAGCTAAATGGTCAGTTACAACCTAGGTATCCCATTTCCCATGCTAAAACGGCTATCGAGCAGTCGAGTCCTGATAAGGAACCCGCTGGTCCCCCACGAAGCTATAACACCATCCACACACAAGTAGCCCAAGGGTACTCTAGAGGTGGTTCGTATGTCGTGGTAGTTTCTTAGGCTCCTAGGGAAAGGTTAGGTCTACACTTAGTAACTTGTCACTCTAACCACGTATCCCTAGACTTTATCAAACCTGTGGGTCATGAAAATTCAATTGAGTGTACACAAATATCATCCATCATCATTATACAAAATTCATACAAAGTAAACATACATGCTCAACGGGCGATAACATCCATTAACTCCCGGAGTGCATAATTCACAAGTTCTCATCCTCCTTTCAGCATGAATTAAACATATATATATATATAAAGCGGAAGCTTAAAACATAATTGCAACACTCAGATGATTCTCATAATACTTCACATAATACATCCATAATCTTAACAAACAAATTACCTACAATCAAACATGGAAAAGCTACTACCTAAAGTAATTAAACTAGCATGCATGCATTCCAAGCGACTTCTAAAAGTATTTCTTCCTAAAGTTTCGTGTGGTAACTTACTTGGATGATGCGTGCCCTTACGTAGCGTTTTCACACAATCAACGCATCGAAAGATACTGATATTTTCTCAATTAGATCATATTTCATATAAAATAGAGTTAGGATTGGATACAGGAGGAAAATAGAAAAAATAGGAGTCGAACGGGATGAAAATGGGCTTACACGCGCTTCCATGTGCCAGCCACGCGCCGCGACAAACTCACTCGCAAGTTCCACATGCGAGTGTCACGTGCACAAATTTTTCTGCAGTCTGGATCGTCGATTCGGTTCGGGTGGACCACGGGTTGCCGTGGTTCGTTTCGTCGTGCGGGTATCGGGTCAGCTGAGGAACGCGGGTCGGGTTGCGTGGCCGCGGACGCGTGTTGCTGGAAGGTTGGAGTCGCGTCTCCCCAGGCGACATTTGACGGGTGTCTGGTGGTTATTGGTGCACGCGGACCTCTTGCCGGTTGACACGTGGCGCTCCATCACCTTCTCTCTCCTCCTAGCAGAAAAATGAGGTTTCCGATTAGTTTTTCGACGTTCTTCTCATTTTTCTATCTCTCAATTCTTAAACAAACCGTAATGACTTCTTCAACAAAGTTTTAGATCATACTACAACCTACATGCCAATATTCTTTTCTTGATTTTTTACTTAATCATACGACGAGTTTTAAGCGTCGGAAAGAGGTCCGATAACATCCTTACCGTTCTTGGAAAGATTCTCAAATCTCAAAGTTTCGTCCGATTTCCTCACAAAACTAGTGGCGCATCTTCCTTAGATGAAGATAGTAAACTTTAACACTCTATACCCAAACGAAGATCTCAGATTTGGAGAATAATGTTCGAGATCTTACCTTGCGGATTTCTCTCGGATCTTGACAGAAGATGGAACTGTTGGGTTTTATGTCCTAAAACTCATAGTTTGTAAACAAAAACATATTTTATTTTCAATAAAGTTATTATTTATGTTTATTCAGTAAAGATTGTTATTGAATAAAGTGAATGTGACGATCATTAATCTAAATCCAATAAACAAATAACACTCTGGCTATAGTATGATTACTTGAACTATATGTAGAGACATAAGAGTGGATCAAGTTCAAGTATATAGTCAAAATGATCTATACTACAGGGATAAGGCTGAGTACCTTATTCTGGGGACACTATGGATGCGGCCCACTTTTGTATATGATATAAACAATGTGATCACTATATTGTACATGTGGAAACATGTGAGTGGGGGTGTCCTATGCAATGAGTATTGCATAAGATCAGACCATGAAGAAAGCCACTCTCACTTTATAATCCCGTTTACTGTTGAAACTGATTTTTTCATTCAATGACCTAGGTAACTCGATCTTAATCCTGTGCTAACTATGAATTCTTGTTTATTCGGAATTATCCTTAGATTTGCATGGGTGAGAGTGGCCCGAGTTTGCCAACTCAATAAGCCTCCCATTTCAAGGGTAAGACTGGGTGAATAGCTGAGGATATAGGGTGTAAGATGAAATTCACTCCTACCTGCTTTTAGGGATAGTAGAGAGGTTGTTCCCTTAAGTACTGACTCTAAGTCTTGAACAAGGGGCCCCGCCCTCTCATTGGCCCGAGAGGGTTTCGGTTTGGTGGTTGGACCACAAACCAATTGTTCATTAGAGGATCAGTGGGACTTAAGAAACAAGAAATAACTTTAGGGGTAAAACGATAAATTGACCCAGCTCTAGTTACGAACAACCTGTAAACGATCGACTTACTAATCATGGTTATATCAAATGGACAGAAATATATCTAAGTTAGGGGAGTGCAATTACTAGGCTATAGTGGAGTGTCCTAGTAGTTAACGAATGTTGGTTAACAAGGTTAATGAGTTTAGTCGGTTAATCACGGATTGTTGGAGTCCATGATCTGTAGGTCCATTAGGTCCTTCTGCTAGCTCATATCGGACTAAACCTTAGAACAGTGTGATGAGGGAGTTCGAAGTATTCGAATTCAAATTAGGGAATACACGCTAAATATATACGATATATTTAACCGCATTTTGTTTTAATTATGAATTAAACAAAAAGAGAGAATTGGAGGTATTTAAATAAAATTTAAATATTTTAATTATGAATAGGGATTCCTAATCCATATGTGTCGGAATTGATTGGGACTGACATTTGATTTAATGTTAAATATTAATTAAATTGTTTAATTAATCATTTAATATTATTTTGATTTGAAATTAATTATTTAAATTAATTGTTGAATTAAAATAAAGAAAGTCAAGAGGTTGACTTCTCTTCAGGAAAAAATCCATGTTTAAGTTAGTGGAATATTGAGTGTCAATATATGGTTTAGCCAAACTTGCATGTTTGCCACATAATCCCACAAAATTGAGTGAAATTTTGAGTGTCAAAATTTGGTTTAACCAAACATGCATGCCAAATAAACCCCACAAATTTGAGTGGAATTTTGAGTGTCAAAATTTGGTTAACTCAAACTTGCATGCTTGCCACATAATCCCACAAATTTGAGTGGAATTTTGTGTGTCAAAATTTGATAATCTCAAATTTGCATGAACATGCAAATATGACTGTATAAAGAGAGTGATCAAGGTACATGGAAAGTTTGCTTGAAAAACTTTGAGAAAATCTCTCAAAACTCTCTATTTACATATACTAAATTCCTATCAAGTTTCTACTCATAAGATTCCACAATCCCGTCCTAAGGCCGGAGAATAGTAGGGAAGACACTAGTGGTGATTCGAAATTGGTTCGTGAGGAAAAAGAAATTTGAACTACAAAAGGTTAGTATTTAAACTCATTGAGTTTTAATTCTTTTGAACATGCTAGCTAATTTACTATAATTAATGTACTTAGAGTGCCTAGGATTCAAATTGCTTCCGTACGTGTTATAATAACACCACCAGGAACCTCAACAACACGAGTCTTTCTTCTCTCCAAGAAGAAGCTCTAGAGTGTAAGTCTTGGTAGAGGATGAATTTCGTTGGTGATTCTCCGACGAGTACTCCGGCGATTCCTCATTTGCAGGTACTCTGTGGAGAATCCTCAATACCCATATAATGGGCTGAGGAGCAAAATGCCCCTTTTGCCCCTCTGACTTTGACAATTTTTTTTCTTAATAAGTGTTACAAGGAGACAGTATTTTAAAAAAACTTTTTTTTTCTATTGTACTATACTTCTTTAACTCTTTATTTCATTTTGCTCTTTTTCTCTGTTTTTACAATGGAAAGCAAACTAATTTAGAAGCTTTCTAAAAACTAAATATGGCTATGTTTCTAACCCATAAACCCACTATTCCTAAAATGAATCTTTGTCTTTCATATTTTTTTTTTTGGCGTTTTCCTTTAGAACTGAATTTTAAAACCCACTAAAATTAACCCACTATACTTTAACTAAAAATAAAAACTACCCTTTATCCTTTAAGTTTATTCCAACATTCATTTCCTCATTGCCATCGGACTCGGGCAAAAAACTAGATTTTCGAACCTTTCTTTCTCACCCCATTCAATGGAGGATTGTAACTGAAGCAAGCACTTGGCTTTAGAGCCCTATCACGTAAGGGAGAAGAAAGACTGAATGTGTGAAGCGGGGGGTCAAAAGGGAACTTCTCCCCCTGTCTGTCATCTGCGATCAATGCACTCAATTTATCTTGATTTGAGCAGTCACAGGCTCTTTTGTTAAATAAATCTCACTAATTTGTGAAATAAATCTCACACACACTAACGATAGAAGGAGATAAAGAACACTGTTTATCTGAAAAAAAACCTTATTCTATTACTCTCTGTATTTTTCTTTTTCTCTTCTCTGACTTTACCATAGAAAAACTACGTATTTATAAGCTTTTCTAAATCTAATTATAGCTATGAGAGTGCCACCCATAAACTGCCATTATTCCTCTAAAGGCTCTTTGCCTTTTCTTTCGCCACTAACTTTTCAATTTAAAATCTACTAACAAATTAACTAAAAATGGCATTTAATGTTTATTCAACATCTTTTAGGTCCTCCACAAATAAAACAACAGCAACCATTCTTTGTTAGGTTTACCAGGCTTGTTTCCAACTCTTTGGTAGCATGTTCTTCCCCTTTCTTTTGCTCTCCACTCCTGTCTTGTTGCCTCGAAGAGGTTTCCCCTTGGTTTGTGCAAATGAGTAGGTTTTTCCATGTCATCTACCATTCTTTCTATAGCAATGATCACTTCAGCCAAATTCGGTACATTTCGCCAACGAAGTCCTTGTCTAGCCCAAGGACGAAGACCGTTCGGGAAGAAAGCCTTCCTTCCCTTATTTAAGGCGTTAAGGCTGCAAACATTGAACTCTATTTTCCCTATTCAGGCACTAGTCTCCGCCTCAACGAATCTCCGACAACTCAACCTCGACTCCTGAATGGTGGCTTAAGGAAGCAAGGAGGCTCGCGGAACACAATAAGATAATGCGACATATAACTAGACATACAACAGGAAAACTAAACTAAGAAGATGGATAGACGGTTGTGAGAAAAGATCACTACTCTACGCTGCTATACAGACCACAAGAACAATAGCTACTACGCTACGCTCATTCCTAATCATTTATACCATACCAAGATGCAAGGAGGATGTATAGCTAATTGACTTAGAATAACAAAAGAAGAAGGAGCTGAAAAGCTTTTAGTGGAGGAGGAGCACCCGTAGTCTTCTTGATATATACGCATCACATGGGGCTCCCTCAGAACTACCTACCTCTGAAAGAATACATGACGAAGTCAACTACCCCTCACTACAACATAGTTGCTACAACATTACATGGTAGTTGGTACTCCTGGAACGGTCCGAGCCTTCCTCTATTCGCTTTACTCATAGCGGACCGGTATTGAACAAGTGAAAAAGAAGGAAAACCTCTTAGCAATACAGCACAACACCTACTTGCTAATAGCTTTTGGGTCTACTGTCCTACGTATGCTTCCCTCTCCTTTATAGTCGAGCATATAAAATCCTCTCCCGCTCTTCAAGCCTAAAAGCGCTCTCGAAATTAAGCACCTTTCCAATGCCTAATGCAGCTTTAGTTAATGCGATAGTTGTAGCTCCTTAATGCACTACCCTGACTTGGCACTTGACTTAACCTGCCTTCGAGACAGAGTGATGGTGCCCCCCCCCCCCCTTATGAGCAGCCCTTACCTGCCTTGAACTATAGGAGCGGTCTTGCATACACACATATGTAAATCAGGCCTTTTCTCGAGAGTGATTCTAGGCCCTAGTCAAAGAATTTACTAAATACTAGAGTACTATTACAGGGAATGCTACCTTGACCCTGTTACTTCTAACGCTCAAACTGTCCTTGCTCCTCTTGCCAATCCTTAGAAATTCCGTTTCTTTCTTTCTCCTTATCTGATTCTTTTTCTATTTCTTCTCAATTCTTCTTCTTTCATTTTCGCCTTGACTTGAGATTTGGAAATGAAAATGAAGTAAATTCCTTGAGAGCTGCTACTGGACTGTTTGAACTCAGTAAAGCAAGCACTAAGAAAAAGTAAGTTCTTGAACGAGGTAAAGCTGCTTCTCTCCTGAACCTCGGTAAAGTTGCTTCTTTCCTCTCCCAAGTCATCATAAGAAACCCCCCATTTTTTCCGAAGCACTATCTGTCCCTTTTTGTGTCTATATTAGTTTAGGTCTAACGAGATCAATAAAATTCTTAACGAACTAGTTTCATAACATAATTTTTATCTAGTCCTATTTTTTTTTTTTTCAAATCCAACCTTATTCTACTGTATCTCCCCCAGAAAACCCTCGATCTCCAAGCCCCATGTATAGGTTGGGCAAGTTTGGATGCCCCTACTCCCAACAAGTTTCTGGTCGGGATCGTGGAACTCTTGCTCGAGAAGTAAGTAAGCTGGTCCTTGTTTGGTCATAAGGATAATGGTTCTTATTAGATTAGGGGCAGTCGGCCTAGGGGTTACCTGCAATTGGTAATGGCATAACCAGAAGAGGGGTAGGGGGAAGAAGGTTACGCGCTGGTTAGCACAACGCATTTGTTTTAGGTACAGAGGTGACAACGGGTGCTAACCCGGCCACCCAACCTAGCAGGTCAGGGGCGGGCTGACCATAGGTTCGAATCCTGCCACCTTTCTTGTGGATCATCTTGTGGTTATTAGATGATGGGCATAAGAAAGCAAAAATTAGGAAACAAGCACGAAATGTCAATATATAAATTGTTTCATTATTCGTTATTTTCGGGTCTTTTCGTTGCATTCACTTACAACAACAAAGAACCACCAGCGTTTGGTGCAACACTTGTATCTTGGTGTATTCTTCTTTCTTTCTTTGGTCTTTCGTTCCATCATATTCCTAATAACTTATCCAATTACAATGTATTAACCGCAAATGCACCTTTCTTTTATCAAATCTCAGGGACATGGTCTAATTACGAGGGTAGTATTTTATCATGGTGTCGGATCTCAAGTTTTTATGGATTCCTTCTTTGTTACCGAGGTCGACCCCAAAGACATAATGTCTCAAAATGAGGAGGCCATAAAGAAACTCTTTTTTATTTCTTTCTTTCGAACTTCGTGAAGAGCCCCATTCAAGATCTCCCTCGTTACGAACAAAAAAGTGGGGCTGCGCCCCTATTGTGCACTCCCTACGTTCTACGAATCGTTGTTGATTCTGAACTTCATTCGTGGAGGAACTGGACTTTTGATAGGCCAGCCCTTTTTTATGCGCTGCTTTACCCTGAAAGAAAAATGAGCTTTGCTCCTCTAAGCTCCCGACGCTCCCGTGGTTCGCGAGAAGGAAAAATGACTCATCCTTTGTTGCATCTGGCATGAGATGATAAAGAGAGAGCTTCGTCTATCGATGAACAGCAGATTGACGTAACTCTTGGCATTGCTTTGTTTTTCTCTCCTTTCCTATCAGCGAGTTTCGATCCTTTTGTTCAAAATTTCTTCGTTCGTACCGAACCGCTTGCAGAACCAAATCATGTTCCACAAGATCCAATATCAACTATACATCATCTTTGCATTTATGCCGGAGATGTCACCAGTGCTATGGGTTTTGGTTTATGTAGATCCAAAATGATGAATGGGATTATGGCACTTCACATGCCGCCAATGCGGAAGGATGCCCCCGAAAAGAAGGGAACGCTGCTTCGCTCTGTTGGATGCGTCGGATCCCGTATAATAAGCGAGCTTTTTACCCTCAAATTTGAAGATGTAGGCGCAAAATGCTATCCTGCTCTATTGTTGCGTAGCAATAAAAGCCTGCTCATGCTGCTTCGGCGACACTTTTTCACCTTCTCTTCCCTCTGGGTGGGAGGGCTAGTGGACATGGGGAGGAGGATAGCGAAGCGTGTCGTTCGTAATGCAAAGAAAGAGACCACTACTTCGCTTCTTTGTTGGACCGCCCGCGCGAACACAGTGGTCTCTGACTAGGACCAGGAACCCATTCGAATTTGGATCTTGATATGTCGGTGCTTTTTAACCGTAGGCATCTTGCCAGGAAGTTGGTGGGCTCATCATGAATTAGGTCGGGGTCGTTGGTGGTTTTGGGATCCCGTTGAATGTTAGAAATTACGACTCTCCACAATGGTATGATATCGTCCACTTTGAGCATAAGCTCTCATGGCTTTGCTTTGGGCTTCCCCAAAAGGCCTCATACCAATGGAGATGGTATTCCTCACTTATAAACCCATGATCTTCCACTAAATTAACCAATTCTTCATTCTTGGACCTCGTTTTTTAATATTGTGACTTTTTCATGCTGTGTCTCAGGAACCTTTTCTGTTGGGAAAGGAATAGTGGAAGAGATAGGAAAAGATAAAATAGATCAAAGCTGCAGTGCTTTATTATTGTTTCATCACTCTATATTACTTGAAGAGTTACACAATTCCAATATTTATAGGCTTATACACTAAACAGAAATAGTAAATTATGAAAATCGTAGATAAATTCAAATCTACTAACAATCTCCTAAAATCTTGGTAGTTTGAATACTTTGAATCATATCTCAGTTTTGACTACTTTGAATCATATCTCAACACTCTCCCTTGATTCAAAGTTGCGGATGTCAAGTAATCGTCTAAAATTGCAGAACTTTTCTTTTGACAAAACCTTAGTAAGTATGTTTGCTTTAATCCGTATAATGTCTATCTCAGCTTGTATACCTTTATTTCTTTGTCTTTCTTTATGAATCCGTCTGGTTGTGTTACATAGACCTCTTCTTGTAAATCTCCATCAAACTGATAAACAGGCCACCGCAATGGGCTGCATGTCCCATGTAAATCTCCCTAGAACTTTTCATTTGGCAAGTTACTCGTATCTCATGTTCCATTTTTCTCAATGGACTTCATCTCTTCTACCATGACTTTCTTCCACTCTTCTTTTTCAACTAATTCTGCATAACTCATAG
The DNA here is from genome assembly GCF_057944985.1 of Cucurbita pepo subsp. pepo. Classification (NCBI taxonomy): domain Eukaryota; kingdom Viridiplantae; phylum Streptophyta; class Magnoliopsida; order Cucurbitales; family Cucurbitaceae; genus Cucurbita; species Cucurbita pepo. Next base: position 5,008,862 of record NC_141802.1, read on the forward strand.
GGTTTAAAATAGTAAGAGCAAATTGACATGTGCAAATATGTCAACTAAAGATTTATACTTCTTTGGAGGTGTCTCATCCGAAAATTCTTCAAGAGAAAAGTTGCTATTTAGTGATGATGAAGATGATGAATTTGACAGATTTTGTGTTGCAGTGGAGGCACTAGGAGATGCACTGGAGTTGACCCTTGTCTCTTCATGTGTAGAAACTTCAACTATAATCTCTTTTGTATCATTATCTAATAGTTTTATCTTACCATGATTGGTTTTGACTTTCACTGTGCCTTTTTCCTCAACTTGAATCTCTTTTATATTTCCAAGTTGCACCTTAAGTCTTTGCGTATCATCAAGCTCTTGGAATAAAGATTTGATGTCTGTCATATGGTTCGAGCATCTGCTATCAACAAACCATAAGTCACCTTCTTTTGGATTAATATCAATACACGCCATAAAAAGCTTTTCTTCTTCTTTTTCATTTTCTGCTGCAAAATTCACAATCAGCTTTTGTGTTCCCATACCTTCTGCAATGGTAACATTGTAAGACCTTCCTTATATTACTTTGTTCATCATTTCTCCATCTATCCCTGTTATGACGACCACCATGGAAGTTGCGAAATCCCCCTCTTCCACGAATTCTACCTACTAAACGAATATTTTCTCTTTTGTTGCCTTCATTGTTGGCTGTCTCCTTCACTTGTAGTGCCTTTTCTTCATTCCTATCTGATGATCTATTGATTCTTGACTCATGAGCCTGAAGCGAGCCCATCAGTTCATCAACAAAGAGTATTGATATATTCTTAGCTTCTTCTATGGCAGCCACCACATGGTCAAACTTTTGAGTTAAGCTTCTCAACACCTTTGAAACAATTGTTTCATCTGAAATTTTCTCTCCATAGGTACGCATCTGACTGACTATTGCCATTGCACTTGACAAAAAGTCAGCAATTGATTTGCCATTCGTCATGAGCAGAGTTTCAAAATCACGTCTTAGAGATTGCAATTTCACTGTTATGACCTTTGAATCTCGTAGAAACTCCTTCTGTAGAATTGACCATGCTTGCTTTGATGTGGTTGATTCTACAATTCGTGAAAAATTAGTCTCATGAACTGCTTGCTGAATAATGAGTAGAGCCTTGGCATCGTTTTTCTTGGTTTCTCTTAGTCTCTCCTTTTCATCTATTATGGGTTCCAATACATGAACAAACCCGTGCTCCACCAAGTCCCATATCTCCCGCGGTCTAAGTAAGGTCTTCATCTTGATGCTCCACCACTCATATTTCTCACCACTAAAAATTGGTAATAGCTGTGTAGAGGAAGAAAAACCAGCTACTGCCATTTTTGTTTTGTGAAATAAATAATAACTCACCCTCATGTTGACAGGAATTTGGCTCTGATACCAAATTTGTTGGGAAAAGAATAGGGGAAGAGATAGGAAAAGATAAAATAGATCAAACCGACATATCAATGATTCTTTTCTCCCAGATGAAGCAGCAGACATCGGTCCATAGAACCTATAAAAAAGAGATGGTTGTGGCGCGAAGTACTTTTGTGCACCTACGACACTCGGCTCGGGCACAACCCCGCCCCGTTATGTTATGGAAGAATCGAACTGATTGCAGGGCTGGTTATTTAGAGCCAGCAATTGCCTGCCGAATTTCATCCCGTAACTAGAAGAAGATCGCTTCGGGGTCACAGTGGCGTGGCTGAATGTAGAGCAGTCCGCCCGCGTTTGATCAGTCGATTCTTTTTTTCTTCAGAAGATGGTCAAGGTAGCTTGCTTCCAAAGTCACTGCACTAAATGCTCACGTAGTTGTAGTAGTTGGCTCATAATGCCTCTATTCTATACTAAAAGACTACTCCGGAGGGGTCTTTGCTCTACAAAATCAGGTAGACGAGTACCATTGATTCTTTTGATGGCTTTCTCAGTTTTGAATAGTATATGAGCGGAGCGAGAGTGACTAGAGTTTACTTCAGGAATAAAGGTTTTTAATGTAGTTGCGCACGTTTTTGCTTTTTTTTATCGAGATTGGGTCGGTATTTAGCTTCTGCACAAGATTGAAAAGAATTCATAGCATTTCAAGTGAGATGTCCAAGATAAAAGGAACGAAAATCGACGAGCTTTTTAAGCCCCAAAACTTAGAATCCATGGAATGAATGTATCTAAATCCATGAAAAGATCTATTCTATCTGTCTAGATAGGGGAAACCTAGAGAGCTTCACTTTAAGATAGCTCGAGCAAGAAACTCCTCTTTCCGAAGAAGAATGCCACCCCTTGACCTTACTTATTTAGGCCTTTAGGTGAGCTTGCGTTATTGTACTAAGTAAGTAAGTGTCAGACACACTCATACAAGAAAGAGACAACACTAAAAAAAAAAAAAAGCAAAACCAACTTCATTATGTTCTTCAACTTGGTGCACTGTACATATATAGAAAGAAAAAAAAAAAAAAAAAACTAAATAACTGCTAATAACCTACACTAACTTCCCAGCAACAACTGCTAATAACTTCCCTTGCTATTATCCACAAATACTAAAACTGTAATACAAGATTAAACAAACTAATAATCATCCCCTTAATCTTGTATTTTGATCTTCACATTCTTACATTCTTCAAACCAATTCTTTCTCGAAGCTCCACAAATTTTTGTCGTCCTAATGGTTTCGTAAGTATATCAGCCAATTGATCCTCAGTTTTTACATGATCCACTTCAATCTCTCCTTTTTGCACACATTCACGAATGAAATGGAACCTCATGTCTATATGTTTGCTGCGATCATGATGAACTGGATTTTTCGCTAATGCTATAGCAGACTTGTTGTCGACATTTAAACGAACTGGATTTACTTCCTTCCCATGCAATTCCTTCAGTAAACGTCCTAACCATATTCCTTGACAAGCAGCTGACGTCGCCGCAATATACTCCGCTTCACAGGACGAAAGTGCCACCATTTTTTGTTTCTTTGAAGTCCATGTAATTGGATTGCCATATAAGAAAAACAATGTCCCCGTAGTGCTCTTTCGATCATCTATATCTCCAGCAAGATCACTATCACTATATCCGATTAAGCGATTTTCTACTTGCTTTGCCTTCACATAATGACATCCAATATCAATAGTTCCTTTCACGTACCTGAGTATCTGCTTCACAGCTGCCATATGAACCATAGTCGGAGCTTCCATATAACGACTCATAACTCCAACGGAATATGATAAGTCAGGTCGTGTGTTCACTAAATAACGAAAACATCCGACAATACTCTTATAAAGAGTGGAATCAACAGATGTACAATTACTCACTTTGCTTAGTTTTGTTTTCGGCTCCATAGGAACATGACACGGATTACAATCCATCATTCCAAGTTTTGCCAAAAGCTTTGCCGCATGACTCGACTGAGATAACCTGATTCCATCAACATCTTGTTTAACTTCTATTCTCAAATAATAAGACAGCAATCCAAAGTCACTCATTTCAAACAACTTCATTTGTTGCTTGAAGGTTAAAATATCATCCTTGCTTGACCCGACAATAATTAAATCATCAACAACTATCTGAATTTTATTTTCCTTCCAACGTGTATACACAGCATGCTCTAAAGGACACTTTTGAAATCCAAGAGACTTTAAGCAATTATCCAGTTTTGCATTCCAGAGTCGTAAAATATTCCCTTCTCGACCTTCCACAACAAATCCTTCTGGTAGTTCTACATAAACCTCTTCCTCACCATTAAGAAATGCTGACTTGACATCCATATGATGAATCTCCCAACTCTCCTGCGCTGCTATAGAAATCAAGACTCGCACGGTTTCAAGCCTTGCAATAGGTGCAAATACCTCATCAAAATCCACTCCATATTTCTGGACAAAACCCTTTGCGACTAAACGGGCTTTATATCTCACGATCTCCCCATTTGGATTTCTCTTCAACTTATATACCCATTTCAACCCGATTGCTCGATGTCCATTTGGTAGTTTTGCGAACTCCCACGTGCCATTTTTTTCAATAACAAACAACTCTTCTAGCATTGCTTGCTGCCATTTCTCATTATCTCTTGCTTCCATATATGAATTTGGCTCCTCAAGTGAAAGAAAACACATCCCAGCTTCTTCATCCAACTCAATAGAATCAGAGTAAATTTCTCTTAACTGTCGAAATTTTCTTGCACTTGATGAGATGTATGAATCGTCTCTTGGTGATGAATTGTCTCTTGGTGATAAATCATTTGCTGGTGATGAATCGTCTCCGAATAGAGTCCCTGATGATTCTCCCCGCTCTTCTAAAATGTCCTCATCATTCACATTGACCTGTGGATCATAATGAACAGCGAATTTACCACATTTCTTCTTATTTTCTTCCAATTGTTGCACATCCCATTTATATTCTTCTTCTTCTAGAAACTTGACGTCTCGGCTGATATGAAATCTTTTCTCTTTAGGATCATACAAATGATAAGATTTTGAACCTGCTTCATATCCCACGAAAATCATTGGCACACTTCGGTCTTGTAATTTGGTTAAATTTGGTGTTGTATTTCTTGCATACGCCAGGCTTCCGAACACTCTAAAATGCTTCATATCCCACGAAAATCATTAGGCTTTCTTCCTCTCCATTTCTCATAAGGAGTTGCTTCAGTTACACTCTTCGTTGGGGATCTATTAAGAATGTAGATAGCTGTCTTCACTGCTTCTGCCCAGAAATACATCGGCAAATTTTTGCACTTCAACGTGCTTCGCACCATTGCAATAACAGTTTCTTTTCGTCGTTCAACCATACCATTTTGTTGTAGAGAATAGGGTGCTGTTAGATATCTTTTAATCCCACTGCTCTCACAATATTCTTTGAACTCAATACTTGTAAATTCTCCACCTCTATCAGTTCTAAGCGCTTGCAATTTCTTTCCGGATTCAGTTTCAATTTTATTCTTTACATGTTGGAATCCCAAGAATCCATCAGATTTATTTTTAAGCAATTCAATCCACATATATCTACTAAAATCATCTACCAACAGCAAAAAGAATTTATTACCTCCATGAGTTGTTGAAGTAATTGGACCACACAAATCGCCATGCACCAATTGTAGAACACTTACGGCTCGAAAATTCGCTTGTTGTGGGAATGGTGTTCTTCGTTGTTTAGTGATTACACAACTATCACAAACTTGTTTGATCCTTTCAACACGCGGAATTCCTTTCACCATTTGTTTCGTAGACAGGTTTCTTAAAGCCTTAAAATTCAAATGCCCATATCTAGCATGCCACAACCAAGAATCTTCAGACAACTTACCAAGTAGACATGTTGGTTTCGTTGTTTTTAGTCTAATTGTATATAGCCTATTTCTTGACCGCTTCACTTTTGCCAAGAACTCCTTTGCCTTTGTGAAAATAACAAGTAAACCATGTTCGATCTCAACTTTACAGCCCTGTTCATCCAATTGTCCTAAACTTATAATGTTACTTTTAAGTTTAGGAATGAAATATACATCGGAGAAGATACAGTGATCTCCATTTTCACATTGCAGCATCACATCTCCACGGCCTTTTATCTCTATAAGTGATCCATCTCTGAACTTCACCGTGCCGGTTACTGATTCGTTCAATTCTGAGAACGAGCTTCGACACCCAGTCATATGATTGCTGGCTCCCGTATCTAGGAACCAAGTGTTGCTTTTCTTCTCAATTTCTTCTGGGACAACCTTCTCTTCATAAAGAGCCATCTCCGTCAACTCTAGTGAACCGAGAGTTCGGACTTCACAAACTTGTGCTGTAAGTAAGGTTGACTCATCCTCATCACTTTGCGTCTCAGTTAAGTTCGCCTGATTCTCCTTTTTCTTCGATCTACAGTGGGATGCATAATGATCCTCCCTTTTCTTCGATCTACAGTCGGATGCATAATGACCAATTTTTTTGACAATTATAACACTTCACCTTCCGACATTCTGAGGCATAGTGGCCTAGGCCTTGACAATTGTAGCATCTTACCTTGCTCTTGTCAGCCTTCTTCTCTTGATGAAACGAGTCGTTTCCACGTCCATGACCTCTCCCTCTCCAGCGACCACTACGACCTCGCCCTTGGCTATGGCCTCCATTGTCGCTACATTTTTTCTCTTTCCATTCTCCTTGAGTCAAATAAGACATGCTCAACATTCTCTTTGTTGCCACCAATCTGTTCCTCGTATGCTTTAAGACGGCCGATGACTTCCTCCATGGTCATCACCTTTAAATCGGCAAATTGCTCTATTGCCGATGCGATATGAAGAAACTTAGGAGGTACAGAGCAGAGAAATTTTTTCACCAAGTATGCCTCTTCAAACTTGTCTCCAAAAGTACGTATTTTATTACAACTTCTGTCAACCTTGCTGCATAATCATCAATAGTCTCGGACTCCTTTATATTCATAATTTCAAACTCAATCTTCAGAGTTTGGATCTTTGCCTCCTTTACACGTTCAGCACCAACATGAATAGTTTTTAACGTCTGCCATGCTTCTTTTGCTGTCTCTTTCTCTGTTAACAAAAACAACATCTCCTCAAGGATTGCTTGATAGATAGCTGCTAAGGCCATTTGATCCTTCCTTTCATCAAGACTATCCAGAGACTCAGTTGATTTGATTGCGTCCCACACCCCTTGAGCACGCAAATAGACCTTCATATTCATAGCCCATGCTGAGTAGTTGGTTCTCAATAACGTCGGGTATTGGAGTGATACCAGACCTTCTTTTGTTGTAGACTTCGACGACTCTCCTCTCTCTCTAGTGTTGTTATTATTTCTCGGCATGATCTTTGGCATGTAACCACACTCAGATACCAAATGTCAGACACACTCATACAAGAAAGAGACAACACTAAAAAAAGAAAAAGCAAAACCAACTTCATTATGTTCTTCAACTTGCTGCACTGTACATATGTAGAAAGAAAAAAAAAACTAAATAACTGCTAATAACCTACACTAACTTCCCAACAACAACTGCTAATAACTTCCCTTGCTATTATCCACAAATACTAAAACTATAATACAAGATTAAACAAACTAACAGTAAGCACAACTCAACTCTTCTTCGGACAACTAGATTTCTCGGTAGGGTTGCTCTAACTCGGCCTTGAGAAGCGCAACACTCTAGTAACTGATCCTTTTGTAGGTTTAGGGGCAAAGAAAGCATACCTTATTTGATAAGCTCCCTTGGCAATAGTTTCACTTCTGATGTTCTGCCTTGATGAGTGGGAGAGGTAGCCAAATCAGGATCTAACTATTGGCACGAACACAGAGCAGGAAAACATAGTCCTTTCAGTTGCTCTCTACATGGTGACTGTCCTTTTGGGTGTTACCTTATCATATATTTGCCATAGAGGTTCATTTTCCTCACTTAGTAAACGAGAAAGGGAGGAGGGCCCAAAATTTAATCCCGATTCCAAGCGAGCGAAATTGGAGAAAGAACATCATCATCTAATCTAATTTCTCCTAAACTCGTCCCTGAGCCTGAGGCCCCCCTTGTGATAGATGGGAAAATGGAAAGAAGGTTTTTCTTTTCATTCAACCAACCATCTTTTTGAAATAATTCACAGTGCTCATTCTATAGATACTGGAAAAGCCAAAGAGAATGAAATTGAAACTTGATCAATTGAAATTGAAGAACCACATCCCGACCTAGCCACAAATCCCAAACTTTTTGGCTTCGACCTGCCACAGGCGCATCGGATACTTTGCGCTTAAAGGCTGATATCATTCTGGAGTCGTATTTGGATTCCCTTACTCGTGAGCGATACACCTAGTTAGACGTAACACAAATTCTTGCTCGGTCAGCACCGGGGATATAGTAACTCGAGATGAGATCAGTATGTTGCTCGACCAGTTGCATAATCCGGTAGTGAAAATGGTATTCAAGCCTTGGAGCTCTTAATGTCATAAGTGGTAGGATAGGAGAGGGGTGAGTCAAATTGCTTCGAGAAAGAGAAAGATAGGAAAGATGCCAAGTCAAGCCATGTACTACTATCGGCCATACAATGATGGCATTGTGGATCTCATTCGTTTTCCAGTTTTTTGGACTTAGATGTGGCCTTTCATTCCTTAGGGAGTGAGAGGGCTAAGGGGAAAGGGTTGGTTGCCCCTTACGCTCTCTTTTAGGAGGAGTTCAGTGTAGTCGGATGGAAGGGAAGCGCATATCATAAAGGTCAAGCATCTATGGAAAGAATAAACCATTTGCCTTGTCTAGTAAGCTGCCATTTTCATATGTTGAATGAAGAAGAAAATCGAAAAGTTGAATAGGGAATCACTTGGTGTCTGAATAAGATCAGCAAGAAAGACACTGGATGGGGCTTTTCAAAGGCAGTCTTGCAGAAAAAAGAGCTTTTGTCTTCTTTAGTTAGTACAAATTCGGTCGATATCGACAATCTAGTTCTGCAGGAAGGAGGCCTAGAAAAAGTCAGTGGAGCAATAAAAAAATACCTGCTTTTGACGCTACGTTGTGCTGACCTGAGATGCTACTCACGGGCTGGTCAGGGACAGGTTTCGGTCACTCTTTCGATGCCATGCCATTGTGGTGGCACGACAACCACTAAATGGGGGCGATGAATCTCATCACTAGTGTGTGGAATACAAGAGGGTCCAAGATTGCTTCATCGAATGGGCTGGCCTTTTAGAGAGTAGTAGAATGTTGGGTTAGCTCTGCCTTGTTGTGATAGGGGGTGGGGTGAGAGGAATTGATGAAGAAATGTCTTAGTTAGTTAGGGGTGACCGATTCGGTTAGTCAAAAAAGAGGATAACAAAAAAAGGTGTGTCTAGTTTGGTGTAGCTAATGTGACTTTCTTGATCTATAGTTCCTTTTCTTTCTCTCTCTTGACCAATGATGCTCCAGCTTTCCTCACTCAAAAGATCCGCCATTGTGACACAAGTGTATTGAGGAGGTAGGCCGTAGATTGAATTTAGAAGGAAGGGCTCGTATTTGACAGATTTCGAGCAACCCCAACCTTTGAGAAGGCTGTTGTTTTTCGATAATCGGCAAGTGAAATTCGGTGAGAGGAAATCGTTTGATGGGAAGTTGTTGGAAGAAAATAAAAATACGAAAAATAACAGAGAGAGAATTGCTGAAGACTTTTGCTTAAAATGAGGTGATAAAATCTTCGGAATAGATTTACCTATTTAAATATCTAACTTATGCTAAAAATGGCCGGAGAGTGCCAACTAAATCTGTGTCACTTCCTACAAAATTGCCATCTAAAAATTTGGTAATCCATTCGACGTGTTTGTCAAATGGTCAAACGAAGGTATTCAATCAACTAATGAAAACGTGTAAATCTAAATAAGGAAAAACTCAGGTTTTATCTAACAAAGGCCACTCCTCTCTCTTCCGACTTGTAGTGACCTGACCACTTTCATGCTTCAAATGAGAAGTTGCCCTTTCGATCTTGTTCTCAGCTTCGGGTCTGGTCCTTTAGGCGAGACTTTTGGTCCTTCCAGGGTGGTTCCCTTTATGGTTCAAGAATTCGTGGTTGGCTGACTTTTCTTTATTTGGTTACCGTTCATGCCCACTCGTAATGAACCCCCGCCCGGCCCGACGTGGAGTCGCAACTCTTTCGGTAGAAACCTCCTGAAACTGATTCAAGTGATTCAGTCAGTAGGAAAGTCAGATGCCTTTCTTGCAGGCCAAAACATTGATTTTGTCTCGATGCAGTTCTCCCCAAAAGAGTGAGCGCTCACTCTTATTATGGAGCGCACCCCTTTTTATCTTATTAGTCAGATAGGTTGCTAAATCTCACCTTTTGGAAATCTCTCGTAAGGGGAAGTGGGAGTATAGGTTTTTTTTTTTTTTTTTTTTTTTTAAGATCTCTCCCTTCTCCATTATTCGAATCATTGAATTAGGTAGGACCGGTGAATTTCCCCCCGGTTGTTGATGTAGTTGGATCTTCGATTTTGCCAGAATTCGTTGATGAGTAGCATTCTTTCTTACTTCCATCTGTGATTTCGTGGAGAGAAGGAAAAAGAGCAATGGATGGATTGGATTCAATCCACCTGGACATTTCTACCCCTTCCATTCTGGGCAAAGATGTAAAAAATCAAATAAATAAAGGAAGGGCGAAACCTGGCAGCCCGCTCAGAGTTTGCAGGCAGAACCGTTGTTGCCTGATGAAGAAAGTTGTTTATAGTGTTCGGTGGCGTTTAGCACAGGGGAGAACATGAAGAAAGTTGTTTATAGTGTTCGGTGGCGTTTAGCACAGGGGAGAACATCCGAGCTGTGGAATTCACTTGAAAGGGAACGAGGAATGATCAATGAAAAAAGTGCTCTCTGAACGTGAAAGTTGTTTTCCTGTTGGGAAAGTCTTCCTTTGGAGCAGCCGCGACACGAAGTTCCTTACGCTTCCACTTTCCCTTTGTTCCCCTGTTTCCGCAAGCGAACACTTTTTTGCTGTCCTTAATAGAACTGATCTGATTCTCTGAACAATTGAAGCGACGAAGGAGAGACCTAGAATAGAATCTGAAACTTTTAGCGGAGAATTTTTTTTTTTTTTTTGCCATTAAAGTCGAGAGAGAAGTCTCTAAAGCCGCTATGGTCTGTGCTCTCACTCAGCAAGTAAGCAGCAAGATTCTATCTTGGAAAAAGCGAGAGACCTCCTTACTCAGTTCATATCTTTAAGCGAAGAAGAAAGATTGGGGGAAAAAGATTAACAGAATTTGGTTCCATTTTGACTACTCCAATAAAAAATTGCATAAATTAAAGTGAAAAGTCTTTGCCGCATCAATGAGAGACAAATTCCCCAATAACCATGTTTGCCGTTAAAAGTCAACCAGCGTGAAGAAAAAGAAAAAGATTACCGAAGCTTGGAGTTTCTTCTTAGCTGGTCGGGTTGCCGGCCCCACCAAGAAGATCCACCCAGACGTAGAGTCCCCGCTCCTGATCACAAAGGGAATTTGGACAAGAATTTGAGAGAAGATAGAGCTCTTGCCTCCAAATATTCGAAAAACGATAGAGGCAGGGCGGGGCACCGAAATGGGGGCGTAGAGTCGATTTCCCCGTGAAAGTGGAACATCCAAAATTGCCAAATCTCTCTTGATTGACCCCTTTCCTTTCAAAAAGATTCATCCAAGACTAATGATCTCGTCGAACCAACTTCTATTTCAATCTTCTCTAATAAATTTCAAAATCCATTTCGCCAAATAAAGAAAAATGACATTGAAAATTACTGAGTTTTTGGCAAGGGAATGGCCCCTTGGTCCTTCCAAAACTGTCCTAGCCATTTTCTTCTGAAATTAGAGCATTAATCCATATTTCGAGAAAAAATCTCTCTTGTTTTTCATTCCTGCCGTAGATCGAATTCTGGGGAGAAATTCTAGCTCATTATTCTTGTTCACCAGAGAAGGCTCTGACATTCTGGCTTCGCTTCTTCTTGGGCCCAGACGCCAACCTCTGCAGGCGAGGTTTGAACTTCGAGAAAATCCAATAACGACTACTTTTGCACTTGCTTCTCCTCAAAGGAGACCAATTTATTTCTTGTGAGACTTTGTAGTCCAAGACCTCCTCCCAAATATCTTATTAGCGATTCCTCTCAGTCCCCCCCGGACCGCCCTGAGGAAGTGAGGAATATCTCGGCATAATTGTCTGCTAATTCTGGACTTGTTCTAGCTACTTTGCCCCAACAAAGTAAATCCATGCGAAATTGGAATCCTTATCATTTTGCTTATCTTGAATCATTGATGAGAAGGAAGGCTGGAATGCCAACACAGGAAATGCCTAAGCCTTTTTCGATTTTGCTCCTCAACAGGAGAGAACAAAATTCATACCGGTATCATATAATTATTTCCATGGCAGGAATGAAAACTGACTCGAGGTACAGAAAGGTGTGAAGTAGCTCGACTATAAAGGAGAGGAATTATCATCATTTTGTTAGGTCTGAGAATATGAATCTATTTGATGAAAGATTCTGGCTTTCGTGCTGGACTCAAGTCTTGATTCAGCATTCATTTTTCGTAGTCACCAAAAAAAAAAAAAAAAGCATCGAGACTGAGAAGGAGTTGGCTTCCGTGGAAAATTCAGACTTTCTCAGCCTTCTTTATTGCATATTCTCTCTACCGTTCACTTGAGTGAGATAGAGGAGAGTGGAATTTCTTGAAGCTCGTGACAGACTTTTCACAAGCTTCGCGAAGTGGCCACTTTTGCTCCGAAGACTGGGACCGAGAGGGAGCTGAAAAACTTTTTGAACCCTCTTGAGTCTATTTTTTTTTTGTTTCGGCCGAGACTACAAGAGGTTCCCTTTGTCCTAGAAAATTGAATTAGGAAAGGGAAAACTGATTCGAGCAACTCGGTCTCACTACTTCTCTCCTCTCCCGCTTGCCTTTACTCACAAAAAAAGGGTTCTAATCAGCAAGGAATTACGTCATAGCAGAAGAAATTTTGTTGAGCAAGAGGCTTTTTGATCAATTCAAAGGAAGATTGGGCTAGCTGATCAGTTGGTTAGAAAGAATCACTACAAATTAAAGAATTCTCCTTTGCTCAAAAAGATGGACGACCTTTCTCACAATGGCTTTCTCCGCATTGGGCGTCGTAACTTGGCTGCAATCGTTGGAATTGGTTGGTCGCTTGCTTGAATCTTATTTTTTCTCTCTTTGACGAATTTCGTTTTTGCCAGAGAGATTTTTTTTGAAAGATTCTCCTATCTCAATCATTCAAAAAGAGAAAGAAGATAAATCCAAAAATTACTTGTGTCGTGCGGAATTCAAAGTGAAATTTGTTATTTGCCTATTCCTAGTCGTCATGGAAAAGAAAGGAAGAAAGAATAACATCCACCAGCGATACGGACTCGCACACCAAAATAAATGAGGTTTTCCGAAAGACGCTAATTGTGCTGGGAAGATATTGAAACAGAAATCCCCGAAGACTCTAAAGTGGGCCCCGAACTTGTTGAAATAAACTTTAAATGCTATGTTAGGAGAATTTAATTTTAAAAGTCGGGGGGGGGGGGGGGGGGGGGGGGGGGGAAGGAATAATGGCAGGTTTATGGGTGGCTATCTCATACATATTATCAGAGTTAGAAAAACTTTCTCTTATAAATACGTAGTCTTTCTCTTCTAAAGTCAGAGCAAAGGAAAATACAAAGAAGTAATAGAAAATGCTTTTTTTTATTTATTTATAAACTTAGTGTTCTTTGTTTCTTTGTCTCTTTGTCTCTTTGTCTCTCCACCCTCGACATCTCCTTCACAAATACGCAGTAGTATTTTTCACAAATTGGTATCAGAGCACTCTATCGTTAGTGTGTGTGAGATTTATTTCACAAATTAGTGAGATTTCTTTAACAAAATTGTATAAGAGCAAATGGCGAATGTGATGGGTCAAATGCCGCTATCGCAACTAACAAAGACAAACTACGAGAATTAGAGCATTCAAATGAAAGCTCTTCTCGGCTCTCAAGATGCATGGGAGGTGGTTGAAGAAGGTTTCAAAGAACCAAAAGATACCACGGGTTATACAACGGCACAAAACAAGGTGTTAAAAGAGGTGCGATCAAAGGATAAGGTGACACTATACATGTTGTTCCGAGCCGTTGATGAGTCGGGCTTTGAGAAGATTGCCAGTGCAACTACTTCAAAAGAAGCATGGGACACTTTAGGAAAAATGTTCAAAGGAACCGACTGAGTCAACAAGTGCGTCGCCAAACTCTTCGTGGCGAGTTGGAGATCATGAAGATGGAGTAAAAAAATATATCTGACTACATCACGCGTGTACAAACTGTGGTAAACCAACTCAATCGAAACGGAGAAATGTTACCCGAGACGTGGGTTGTAGAGAAGATCTTGAGGTCATGAACCAACAACTTCGAGAATGTTGTATGTGCGATAGTGTTAGGATTTATGCCCTAAAACCTCGTAATTAATTATTTAGTTTTTAACAATAATTTATATTATTTTATTTGTAATTTAATTGTTATCCATTATATGAAAATTCAAGGTTATTAATGTAATCTTAAACAGTATGTGGTTGAAATACAAGAGGATCGTGTTCAAGTAATAACCTAAAGAGTCTATAGTATATGGATAAGGTTGGGTGCCTTATCCTGGTAACACTATTGATACGGCTCACTTTGTAACCATTACAAATGATTTGATCCAAATCATTCATGTGTTGACATGTAAGTGGGGGTATCCTATCCAATGAGTTTGTATATGACTGGACCAAGAAATATTTCATCTCTCTTTATAAATCTGTTAATTGAGAAGATTAATATTTTACATGATGATCATATGCGACTCGATCTTAATCCTGAGTGAGTTATGAATTCCTGCCTGTGAGGGCTTGTCCTTTAATTTACACGGGACAAAATGACTCTTTTAGCTGATTCAATATGCCTACTATCTTGGGGACTTGACCAAATAGGGAGTTGCGAACATAATATCATGAGATGGAATTCACTCCTTTCCATAAAAGGAAAGTAGATGAGTTGTTCTCTTAAGTACTGATTTCGGAACTTGAACAATGGGGCCCCACCCTCTCATTGGCCCGAGAAGGACTTGGTTTATAATTGGATCATAGACAAATTATTCATTAGAGAATCAGTGGTACTTAAGGTGAAAGATGTAATTACAGGGGTAAAACGAACTTTTGACCCAACTGTAATTATGAACAACTTGTGAAGGATCGACTTGCTTGTAATGATTATATCGATGGACATAATTTGTCATACAGTGCATAAGAGTGCAACTCTAGGTCTATAGTGGAGTGATCTATAGTTAATGAATGGAAATTGATTAATTAAAGAGTTTAATTAATTAATTTTGCATTATTGGAGCTTATAATATGTAGGTTCATAAGGTTATCTTGCTAGCTCATAGTAAGGTTCAATTTATTTGAAAGAAAAGTTGAAGTGTTCAAATTGATATTTAATATATTAGATATATTAAATATAAAGGAGAAAATGAATTTAATTTGAAATGTCAAATTAATATTTAATATATTTGATATATTAAATAAAGAGATAAAATATATTTAATTTGAAGGGTTCAAATTAATATTTAATATATTAGATAGGTTAAATATAAATAGAGAAAAATATATTAATTTGAAGGGTTTAAATTAATATTTAATATATTAGATATATTAAAAGAAGAATATATTTATTGTATTTGATACAATTAAATATTAAATTAATTAATATATTTTGATACATTAAATAAAAATATATTTGAAATTTGAATGAGATTCAAATTAGTTAAATATATATTAGGATATCTTATAATATTTAAATATGATTTGTATTAGGTATAATATCCTAATATATTAAATGTGCAAATATATTATTTGGCAAATATTCTCCGACAGTCTCTATAAATAGGACCCTCGGGTTGAGCCAAACACACATTGTAACGACCCAAAATTTTCTACTTAATTTAAGGTCGCTACTGTATACGTACCATAAACATTGAATGCAGAAGACTTCATTTAAATTTCATAAAACATAACCTTTAACTTAAAACACAGCCATGGACTTACGTGTTTCGAAAACATCTTTAAAACGACACAACAAAAGACCCGAAATAAAATAAATAAGCGTTTAAATTTAAAACATCCTATTCTATCCTAAGTCTAAGAAAATAAATACCACTATCCTATGCATGTGTCATGATCTGGAGTTGCGATGCCGTCGTCAGCCGTACAGGAATGTCTTGCCTTAACCTAAAAAATGTAGTAGCACATGGCTTGAGTATTTAAAGAAATAATCAGTAAGTGACCCCACTATTGGGGTTAAATGCAACAATCACATGCAATAAAATGATGGGACCTATCTTTCATTTCGTTTCGTTTCATTTCGTTTTCCCTACGGTGCTGTTCTAACGGATAATCGTGGACGTGTACCATATACTCTACACACAGCCCATACGTGCGAGTATGGGATCATCAGCTAGTTCGCACACCGCTGGGCCACTGTCCTTAGCCGGTGGGCGTACTCTGGGAGCCCCTTATGCCGGGACCCGTTAAAACTAGAACCGTCACGGCAGCGCTATGCAATGCATAATGATCGTTGTCCTGCCATTGGATGTACGCGTCCGTACCCTCGTGATGGGATGGGGGTATCCCCCAGATGCATGAACACACATAATGCATGAGGCCCCCCTATTTCTACATTTATCTTTAATGACCATAACCCCTGTCACGTTTCAGGCTTCATGTCATTCTCATTTTCATTTCACATTTCATACACATTTCTATCGGGGTTATGGTTCTAGACCGTTTACTGTGTTTCATGTCATACAATTCATACTGTTCACATTCACATATTCCATACAAACATGCCATAATCATTCAAAGACTTCATATCGTTACATGCATTACACATCACATCAGACTAAAAGCATACATAGCATACATTCACGTTCACAGAACTACGTACTTAAGCACAATAATCTAGCATACAATGTATCATATCATAAACACTTCATAGTCATATCGTTCTCTAACTTACCATAGCCTTAACGTCCTTATACCTATCATAGACATATCATTACGTAACGTACCTTAGTCATATCGTCACAAGCACGTACCCTAACGCTATCGTTCTATCAATCTATCACAAACATATCCCTTTCTACCCATAACCTAACCGTATTCTTTCATCAATCTCTCCTATCCATAGCACTCAAGTATGTAACCTAACCTTAACGTTTCATGAACGTATCTTACTCCTATCGTTACATTTCGTTTTGTGCATCCTTCTCGTATCCTATATCAAACATATCCTTGAGCACATCGTACCATAATTATTATCATTCAAACCACATATTATAATATAACATAACATATAGGAAGCATATTGATCCACAGACAATTCACACATATCAATATATATCACACGTGCAGAACCACAGGGCACGTGTCAACATCAAATATAACCATGCCGATAGTAAGGTCACTTACCTGGCTAGCTTAAGTCGTTGTCACAAATATATCTTTAATGAAAGTTCGATTCCATCCTTTGAAATCCGATTCAACCTATATGAGCCCATGACATTAGTTTCAGGTTTGAACTCTACAACATTATTTCTCTAATTTACAACATGACAAATGTTATATATCTATAATTATATTTTTATTAAAAATCTTATTTTTCATATTGTTGTATAAGAAAGTAGATACGGCTCTTTCAAGTTATTCTGGGCTTTACTAATCTCTATGTTTACCTTTCCCTCTATATATTTAGTTTGTGGTT